>NC_056729.1:562951539-563171539 GCF_019279795.1 Protopterus annectens
CCCATCCAAAAAAAAGGAAAAAAAGGAGGTCATTGTTCCCCTCTACTCAACTCATTAGACCCATTATACAGTACAATGCCCCTTTTGGAATGAACCTCAAGACATCTGCAGCAGCTGGAAAGGCCACAGAAGTATCTCACAAAGAGGACTACTGACCCCAAACAGATGCCCTACACTGACCGTCTCAAAAAATGCCAGCTTTACTCCGCAGCATATCGCCTACTCTGAGGTGATCTCTGCCTAACATATAAAGCTATGTTAAACCCACAGCTGTTGGACATGCTATACCTGAAGAAATCCCAATCCCTCCGAGCTACATACTCTAGGGACATAAACCTTGTCACCACAATAAACAGGACATGTTGGAGGGATAGATTCCTGTCCCAGAGACTTCCCATACTCTGGAACAAGCTACCCAATCTATGTCAAGCAAAGTTCCTCATTAGCACTCTTCAAGAAAAATCTTGATGAGTGGATGGGAAATAGGAAATACACCCCGGGGATCACTTCTGTGGCTCTGCTCAACAGGGGACAAGAAAATAACTTTCTTGGGTGGCATAAGCCAGAGAACCTTGTTGGCTAGGCTTACTTAGGCCCTTGGGCTGATAGCCTAGTACCTACCTATGAACCTATAAAATATGTCGCAGGGAATGTTAACAGAAAGTTCAATAAAAATATATAATCTGCAAAAGACTATCTGTGTGAATAAGTGTCTTATTTATGAACCAGTCATATCATAGAGATTTGATGAAAAAATGCAATAAAAAACATTTTTCAAAAAACTTCAATATGTATGAACATGTGTCTTTCATGAGCAATACATGAACACTGTATGTATGCAATCATACTTCACTGTACGTTATAACTACTGCATTTTGCAAGAGAGAGTCATGCTGCAAGTATGCGGACAACATGAATTAAAAACGTAAAAAAATCATAATACCGGTCTATATAGATAGATATATATATATATATATATATATATATATATAGCATTTTCTTTGTGCCGTAGGTGGAAGTTTTGTTTTTATTTTTTAGTAATTCTTCTGATTCAAGTTACAGTTCTTTACTTTTTAAATATATATAGAGATAGATATATATATATATATATATATATATATATATACATATAGATATATATATATATATATAGATATGTATATATATATATATATATATATATATATATACAAACATACATATAGATATATAGATGTATATATATAGATATATAGATATATATATATATATATATTTATATATATATATATATTACAGCCAAACTTGTTGCGCCTCCCAACATAGTGGCCAAGATTTGGTTCCTCCCTGCTTGTTTATATACCACACTACTGACATGCCTGTCTGAAATGCAACCATTCCCATGGAAAGAGTCATGGAATGCCTGAATCGCATAAAGCACTGCTTTCATCTCCAGTATGTTTATGTGCAAGTGGCTTTTGTGATCTTGCCATAGGCGTTGGACTGTCATTCCCAGATAATGCCCCCCCGATCTGGGAAACGTCTGTGGTCAGTACTGCGTTCGGTTAAGGAAAAACAAAGGGGCAGCCCTGATGCAATTGATCTATCTGCAGCCACCAAAGATTATCTTTTTTGCATGCCTCTGTGATGATAATCTGGTGTGACAGAGGAAGATTTTGCATTGAGCACTGAGCAAAGAGCAACCATTGTAGAACTCTCATGTGTAGATGTGCTAGTGGGACTAGGAGGATAGCTGCTGCCATGGTACCCACAACTTGCAATACAAATCTGGCTTGAATTTTTTTTCTTTGACATCAAAATCCTGATTTGCCGGTAAATGGACTGAATTCTGTCTGGGGTAAGTTTTGCTGTCATGATTTTTGAAAACAGATCTGTGCCTAAGAGGGTAATATGTTGAGAAGGCAGATTTTTAAGTTTACTGTGATGTTTAGTCTGGTGCAAAGTGACATTGCTTCAACCCTCGTTTGAAGTAGTAGATGCCTGATGGTGGCTGTGAGGAACCAGTCATCTATATATGGAAACACCCGGAATCCCAGACGTCTCAAGTGAGCCGTGACCACTGCCATACATTTGGTGAACACTCTGGGGACTGTAGTGAGACCAAAGGGCAGGGCAAGGAATTGGTAATGACCGGCTCCCAGCTGAAAGCAGAAGTGTCTCCTGGATCACCTGTCCATCTTTATATGGTAGTACACATCCTGGAAATCTACTGAGCACATCCAACTGTCTTTCCAGATAAACGGGAAAATTGGCTGCAGAGTTACCATCCGGAACTTTGACTTCTTCACTGACTTGTTTAGTTTGCTGAGATCTAGAATGCATCTCCAGTCCCCCGTCTTTTTTGGGACTAAAGAATCTTGAGTAAGTCCCGGATCTTATTTGGTCTGCGGGGACCTCTTGGATGACTTTTCTCTAGCAACGAGTACCTCTTGTGTTGCGTAGTCCTTTTGGCTGGGTGGGACATCCGGTATGGACCGATTTTTTTGGTGGGGAGGTAGAGAAGGGTATGCAATAACCTCTGGATATTATTGTTTGTACCCATTTGTCTTAGGAAATTTCTTGCCAGGCGTTTGGGTACAGTGATAATCAACGCCCAACTGCCTCCGGAGAATAGCAGACGGGCCTCCTTTCAGGAGCGCTGGAAGGACCTGTCAGAGAACGCACCTCTGTTGCCCTGGTTTTGCAGACTCCCTTCTGGCACGAAGTTGGCGTTTCCCATTATAACTTCCCCCTCTCCTCCTGGGGAAGAGTCACCACGTGAATCAGAAAAACTTTTTGGGACTTACTTGCGGAACCACATTTTTCTGCCCTTTTGACCTTTGGGATAAGGTCTAGACGGGTCAGAAAAACAGACTCCCACGGCAGATAGGGTTTTTCCCATCCTGCTCACACCTGGTTAAAGTATCTTTCACCTTTGGCCAAAAAGGGATGAACCATCAAAGGGGGTGTTGGTGAAGGAAGACCTAAAGGGTTCAGCAAAAATGCAAAGGCGCATCCAGGAGTGTCTCCTGAGGGAAATTCCTGCTGCTGCACCCCTACTCGCTCCATCCGCCGCATAAGAAATCAGTCTCATAGAGGAGTTTGCAATGGAAGTGAGGGTGGAGAGCTGCGAGGACACTATCTGCAGACCCCGAAGCTGCTGTTCCCTGAAGGGAATCTCCCAGTTCTTGTAGGAGATCCCTTTGAAGTCTTGTAAAATGGGTAAGGTAGTTCAGCGACCGCAGGGTAAAGGCCGCTGAAGAGAAGGTACGCTTTCCATATCTGTCCATAATCCCAGACTCTCTGTTAAGAGGATGAACAGATGAGGAGGTCTCAGAGAGTTCCTTCTTGGTGGCAGCCACTACCATGCCATCTACAAGGACACCTTTCATCAAAGATTCCTTAACCGGGGGGGGCAGTAATGAACTTGTTGGGTCTCCTCGGAACAGGCTCCACTGTATCAGGCGATGACCAGGCCTTACGGGATATAACCCCTAGCAGTTTGTCATAAGGAGGAGTCACCCAGGAAGTGGAAGGGCTAGACCGAAAAGCCTCCAGGTATACCAATTCATCTTCCGAAGGATTGATGGGCTGCCAGTCACCCCTCTGCTGCAAGATTTCCAGGATGTCAGCAAAAGATCCATCCTCGGAGGGGGACCTTGGGGACCCTGCAGACTCATCCAAACTGGTATACAAACTCAGGGGAGTCTATGTGCTTCCTCTTGCACAGACGCTTCTGAGGGATCTCCTCGGAGGGTTACTCCGGTGAAGTTTCACAGGAAACGCCACCAGCAGGGGCTCCCTGAGGTTGCAGGCCTCTATACCTACGGGGAGGCGGAGATGAAGAGATCACTTGGCACCTGGGAGGGACGAGAGACTGGATCAGACGGCGGGGGCTGTCTGGGATGACAGCACCTTCTCCATTAGCTCAAAAGCCTTCCCACCCCACTTTGAAGTGGCCCCCCGCCTCCAAAGCAACAGAGGGCCGACTCAGAGACAAGACAGCTCTGAAGCAGACATGGGAGCATAACTCAACCTAGCCAAGGCACCGAAAGGGACAGTCAGGTCTGACGACAGTCTGCGCCAACTCTACCCCCTAGGAGCAGACAGGCGAGCGTTGGCTCCCAGACCTCTCGACTTCTGATGAAGCCGGGGAAGTTAGAGCAGTCAGCACCGAAGATTCCAACGGGGCTCTCAATGCCGACGGTTCCGCTACTATCGGATCAGAGCTCTCTGGCTCCGAAGATGTTGAGGTGGTTGGAGGAGGAATCACAATGGGACATGTAGCTATGGATGGCTCCGAGACCTTCGGGTCTGGAGACGATAACATTTTTGCCAGGGCTGGTGTTTTGAGTAATCTCCTTACCACCTGCTCCATGTCCTCATCAGATAAGCTCCTGGAGGAATGGGTGGATAAGGAAGGAGATCTGCCCAGAATCCAAAATGGACGATCTCGAGATAGGGTCCAGTTCTGGGGAATGCCTTCTACTTGATGCTTCTGCCTGCTCCGTGTATACTGCTGGAGCCACAGAAGTAATGGTTGTGTCGGAAAAAGAGAGCCCTCTGTTCCGATGATGCAATCTTTTTAGGTGGCTCAGTCAAATGACTTTCTGATAGACTGTGTCTTAGAGGAAGAAGGGGATGAAGATTTGGAGCTCTGCCCTTTGTCTAAAGACTCCTGAAAGACCCCTTTCATTAAACCCCTATCAATGAGTTTTCACTTCCTTTAATGGAGCACCCTATTAATGAAAGCATGACAGGTAGTGCAGGAGTCCTGCAAATGTACCTCACCAAGGCAGAAGATGCAGCTAGTATGGCTGTCTGGGATAGACATTTTCTGGGTGCATCTATCACATTTTAAACCCAGATTGTCGATTCTGTTTTTCTTTTTCTTTAGACATTATCCAAGATATAACGGCTACTGACAAGGGAGGTAAAAAAAAAAAAACTACTACAGGCAGAAACAACCATCTTGTAAGAAAGATTTTTTTTGACAGGAGAGGGAAGGGAGAGGCCCTATAAGGCAAACTGGCCACGAGAGGCCCTCTAACTTAAACACCGCTATCTAAACTAGTAAAGGATAGAGACCAGACTTAACAGAGACTCAGACAAAACTTCAAAGAAACCCTGAATAAATATGAAATTAGACTACTTAGCCAACGAGCCAGCCAGACAGCAACCTCGATGCTTGAGCGGCAAACGAGATCTGGGGATTTGGCCCAGAGCATCATGGAATAGGGGTTAGCCTCGAGCCAGTGGAAGCTCTTGAGCTTTAGTATTTGGCCAAGTCGGAGCAGAGAACGGCTCCGAACCCACCTAGCAAGAATTACAGCGAGATAGGACAACATAACATCATTAAGTAAAAAGGATCAATAATCTAAGCAGGTAAAAAAAAATGAAAATCTGAATGCATGGAAGGAAATGGGTATATGATGTCCAAAATGAGGTCAAGTCAGCCAAAACTCAGACTTACAGAAAAATGCAAAAAGAAAGATGCAGCCTAACAATCCCAACCATGAAGATGTCAAACTAGCAGTTGAACACTAGGGAAGAGAGAGTACAATTAAGGATACATTTCTAGAAATGAAGATTAACAGACTGGGAAATCACATTAGAAATAAGAAAACGGGGGGGGGGGGGGGGGGAGTCACAGAGGTAGTCAATAAACACTCCTGAGAAAATAAAGTCACTGATTACAAAAAGTTCTAGTTTTCAGTTAAAACACCCTTACTGAATTATCACTTGTGACACACGCAAGGCAAATTTACACGTATATAAAATAATCAAACTGTATTAACAATTTCACATCTACAAACATTGCAATTCACATACATTGCTATATATCGTATCAACTAAGCAACACTGCATAAATTCAATTCTTGCCTCCCCCTTTTTTAAACAAGAAACATCTATATTAAAATCACTTATGACATAGGCAATCCTATATTTACATAAATGAAAACGATCCACACCAACACAATCCTAGTTGCAAGCATTTTACATCACAAGCCATACTGACAATCCCAACTGCAAAAATTATGTCACTTATAATCTAACCAATCATTTTCAGTCAAACATTACATAGCTCAATTAAGTCCCGCCTTTTTAAATCTCACTCCGCCCCTGTATGTACTGTTCTCACAATTCCCATTTTTTCCTATGTAGTTTGCTCCTACCCTTTTCTAAAGATCTCAATTCCAGTTGTTTTATCTCCATTACTATATTCAACTGCTTCTAGTATAGTTGGTTTAGATTTTGATTTCCCTTTTCTAGTAATTGCATTTTTTGGCAGCTGCCATAATTAGACATAGCAAGGCATTACCATGTCTAGGCAATTCTGATTCTGTATCATAGCTCCGAAAAATCATCTCCCTCGTCAGACCAATCTACCTACCCAGCATCTCAGACAGTGCATCCCTTCAGGGAATCCCTGAAGTCCACCAATGCACCACACATCCAGAGAATATGTTCCCAATTACCTCTTTCTTCCCTGTCACACCTCCAACATTTGCCGTGTACTGGAGGAAAAATTCTCTGGAGTCTACCTGGGGTATAAAAATTTCTATGTAAATATTTCCAAACAAAGATCCTAAATCTTCTAGACTTTGTTGCATATTTGGGAGACATACATACATCCTCCCATTATTTCTTTGTGAATTGCTTATCCAAACAGAAGGGTACATCTTGAAAGTGAAGACTGCAGCTATTGAAGCTAAAACAGAAATGGGAAGAAAGGTGAACGAGAAGAAAAAGATTGAAGGTATTCCAGATGCTGCAAAAGGATGGGACTGAGTTTTCTACACAGGTAGCTGGCTCAATGGACTAATATCCTGGAAGCAGAACTGTAGAGAGACCACACAATGACCTGGGTACCTAAAGGAGAACTACATGAGACAGAGGCAGATTACTGTCAGGTTCTGAACATATGAAAGAACACATGCTAACACAGCTGTGGAAGTCGGGGACTAAATTGTGCCCTGGGGAAGCTAGAATATATGTGGATCAAGATAACTCTGCAGATGAAAGGAGGGCTGCATTTGTTTCAGTTCATAGAATGGTGAAAGTGAAGGTCATCAAATTTAAAATGCTATAACCAGCATTTTTAAGATTAATGTGGCCAAGCAGGCCATGGACATACAGCAACCCAGATTATGTAAAAGCGGGTCTTGAGGTGTCGCATGGGGAACCACTAAGGCAGTCAAATCATCATAACACACAGCCAATGCAAAAAGAGCAAACAATGCCAAAAGGAACAGAAGGATCAAAGAGAATACTGCACATGTTACAGCGGTACAAAGTCTTGAAAGAGTGGAAGCAACAACTTATGCAATGCATGAACACAAGGAGGAAACAGAGATCGCAGTTAGACTGACTGGAGTAGTACAGAGCATGGTTTGATGTGGGATTTCTAAAGGAGGTGGACAGTGGCAACGACAGTAAGATTTGCCTCTTTCCCATAGGATGATATGGCAAATGTATACTTCCTTGAGTGGCAATTTAGAGGCCATGCACTCCTGGCTCATCTGTAATTATTTGAAATTCAGCATCTGCAAAACTGAGGCCATGGTACTTCACATACTCTTGAGGGACACTTCTGCCCCTTCCCTCCATAATTTCATCATATATGATGGCAATAAGCTTCAGTATGCCAATCAAGTGAGCAGGCATGTTAGATTCTAAGCTGAAATTCTTGGAAGTGGTGTCTGTTAAGAAATCTTCACAATTCCTTATGAAAAAATAAAAATGAAGGATTAGCATATCTCAAACTGACCTCAACGTGATTACTCATGCTTTCATCTTCTTTAGGCTGTACTAATGCAATGTTTTATACCTAAGACTATCGCTTACAAATTATGCAAAACTCTGCTGTGAGGCTACTAAACGATTTGACTCAATATTAACATATTACTCATTCTGCACAGCATGCACTAGCTTCATGATCAGTACGGACTGATTTGGCTTACTTGTCCACTCAAGACTTGGGTATTTCAAAACTGAAGGAGTTGGCTATGCCATACTGCTCTGCCTTGAGCTTCCTAAAGGTTGACCGTTCTAAAGGTGTGCACTGAAACTGAAGGATTCTGCTCACTTCCTCATTTGTGGAATCTGCTACTTTTTTTAAAAACATATTTACTAAATTATCACTTAGGACACAGGCAAACATTCATTAATATAAAACAAAACAATATACTGACTTTTTTCCCCATTTAAGTACATCACATATTCTTTAAGTATCATCAGGCCAACATGACATAAAATATTACATTCCTGCCCTCCTTTAAACCTCATTCTCCCTACTGAATATTATTTTGCATGTACTGTTACAATTTCCATTTATATCCATGTAATTTGCGCCTTTCCTTTTCTAAATACCTCTCTACTAGTTCTTTTATCTCTCTTACAAAATTCAAAAATGTAAGCACAATTGGCTTAAACTGAAATGCATCTTCTAGTAACGGCTTTTTGGCAGCCAACAGAATTAAACACAAGGACTTGCTATGTTTAGGCAATTCAGATCCTCTATCCCAGCTCAAACCAATCATTTTCTTAGTTGCAGCCATATACTCACCAAATACTTCTGACAGAGTACTCCAAGGAAAGTGCAAAATCTGCCAACTCATTGCACTCCCAAAACATGCACCGCCAGTTACCTCTCTTCATCACAATTGCAACATTTGTTATCTACCTGAGAAAAAAAACTCTGAAGTCTGCTTGGGGTATAAAATGCTCATGCATACAATTCCAAGCAAAAATCCCAAACCATCTGGATTTTGGTGCACCCTTGGGAGCTAGACATGTACCCTTTTCATTGTTCTTTGTAAACTGTTTTTGAGTCTCTCTTTCCCAATCTTTTCTAATCTCCTTGGATTCTTGTATTTAGTGCAACATTTCATATGTCCACTAACTGTCTCTAACAGCAGCTTCTGTTCTAGATTCAACTAAAAACTCTCTCAGAGCAACTTTCAGTTAAGACCAACTTTCCCTTCATCTAAATTCTGATATCAATTCCTGGTAGGGAAGGCAGTCTAACCTGCAGTCCAAATATCTTCTTGGCCTCATCCTACTGTATTACCTTTCTCTCTTTACTTACATGCCTTGGTTCCCTTGCTTTTCTCCAGTAAATTCCAGCCTCCTGGCGCCTATTTTCTGTACCCCTATTTACACTCATCCTTATCTGGAAAATCTCCTTTCGACATTCTTAAATTGGTTTAGTTCTTAAAATACTTTTTGCTACTTTATGAATATATCTGTACGATTATGCTCATTAAGGATGTCTATCCAAAATCCCACTCTCCTTATTTCTTTAATTTCCCCCCTTGCTTCATCATCATCCCTTTCCACTCTGAATTACAGCCATCTACTTGTGTTATGTATATGAACCTCAAATGTAAAGCTCTAAAATATCCATTCAAATCAGTTAATTCCAAACAATCTTGTTCTATTGGAAGGATCAACTTATCCATTTAACTCTTACCCTCTTCCTTTTCCAGCTAAATTTGTTCAACTTTATTACGATCCACAACTTCACCTCTGGTTGATCAAATATGCCTGATATGTATATAAAACTAAAGGAACTTAAAACAATTTCATTGCTTGTTATCTTGCTATCCATAAACAAAAGCTTCCAGTTTCTCAATTTTTGTAAAAACGTTTTCTCTTCCCACATATCTTTAGCTGCCATAACAGTAGCCTTTTTTAATCCATACTCCTAAACACTTCATCTTATTCTGTCCCTATAAATATGGACATTGCTGAGCCAATTTATATCTGGGTGCATAATTTACAATTACAGCCTTTGTTTTACCCTCATTAATTTTATATCCCAAATACCTGAAACGGTCTCAAAATGTTAAACAACACTGGACTACCAAGATGTCTGCACATTGATCAACAGCTTAATTTCAGCTCTTCCAGTGCTAAAAAAGAAACTGAGAAACACCAGGCAGCTTGAATAAAATTCAGTTACTGAGTAATAAGTACATTGCCATGATGCCTGCAAAGCAGAAATTCAGAGAACATGAATGAAAATCAACCTTCAAAGGTTAAGAGAAAACACCATCTGGGAAGAACCCTGCAGCTGCTCAGCAATGAAACACTTATAAACTCAAGTAACAAAAGGCTGGAAAAATGCAATAAGGTTTAAACAGCTATTCATATAAAATGATAAAACTGCAAAAATCACTCGTCAAAATGAAGGAAAGGCTGGCTGAGTATGTGAGTGCTCAAGAAGAGCCATTTCAAAAAATGGTAGAGTTACAGCATGAAAAGAAAACCTGAGATTTTCTGATGGATCAGCGAAGCTGGAAGCAATGGACTGTTAATTTCTGAAAGCACAAATAAGCAGTTGGACAGGTATTGCACAGCAAGATTTAAATTAAAAGGGGGCACCATGTATATGCTTCAAACCTGGCAATAATAAAGCAGCCAGTGTGTGTAAGTAAAATGTGTAATCACACCACCAGAAAGAGTTGATCCTGACAAAACTGTCGCAGAAAGGCAAAATATTAAAAATTGGAGAAAGTGTATTTGTGGAAGATAAAGAGAAGCAAATTTATCACAGAATACGAGTGTCAAAAAGATGGAAGATTTAAGTTGCTGTATCCAGCTGTCTTCAGAATATTTTTTGATGAAGGATCAATGTAATTTTTTTTTTATGCAGAACAGGCTAAGGGTAAATACAAAAGTTTGCCCAACAAGATGTGAGCCATCAGAGAGAATGGGATTGTAGTTC
Source organism: Protopterus annectens (assembly GCF_019279795.1). Lineage (NCBI taxonomy): Eukaryota > Metazoa > Chordata > Ceratodontiformes > Protopteridae > Protopterus > Protopterus annectens. The sequence goes on from NC_056729.1 coordinate 562,962,251, forward strand.
TCATTCTTTTGATGGCAAGGATCAGACAGACTGTCAGTGAAACCTTTTCCGTTGGTCCAAAGGAAAATGATTGAGAGGCAGAAAAACGCACGAGTTGACTAGAAGTATAGTGACTACCTTGGACTTAACTGGAGTCTAGGGTTGGGAGATGGAGATGAACAGAAAAGACCAGCAACACTGAAATTAGTGAATGAATAGGACTACAAACCATCAATCACACTTGTAATATATTGTTTTACAAGAAAAATTGGCTCAGAAAGATTGGATTTTTGTTGACTTTGTTAAACTTGCTGGGAGACGGACAGGCATGTGATCCACTGATCCTCTCCATGTCATTAATCTTTGGAGGGACACAAATGAAAAAAGGGAAATGGTAGCCTAATAAAATTTTTTTGTTTTCAACAGTATTTGTATAAAAGATTTTATGACAAATTGCATGTGATATAATAAAAGTATTTTCAGTGACTGCTGTATGTAATAAAGATGCTAAAGTAAACCGGTACTTTTTTCTTCTTTTTTAGTTTTAAGAAATGTAGGCATTGCAATGCATATATGAGAAGAGAGGCTGGAAAAAGCACATTTAAGCCACTAGGTTGGAATCTTGGGCTGCTCAGGTGGGAAAAGGGGTATCAAAGTGCATTGATTATAAATGCAGAATTTAAATGTTTTATTTTGTTTTTCCATAGGTAAATATTTGGATTGATGCCCTTGGCTTAATCTAATGATATTTTTATAAATAAAAGTGGGTTTAAAAGACTCCAATGTAACAGTTTCCTTTAAGCAAAGAAATGCTCAATGCCAGTTGAAAAGTCTGGAGCAGAAGGCAGCTCTAACATTCTGATCTTATATTTTCATGGAAAAAGCTGACTAAAGGTGAAGGCAATAAAGCAATATATCTAGACACTGTTTACTGAGAGAACTGTAAAATTACAAGGTAGAGGGGCAATCAGATCAACAAAAACTGAAGTTTGAAATTGAATGAGTGATTGCAGCTTTTCTGATGTCTAAAAATGTTTAATGCATTTACTAGAGAAGTATATAATTTAGTTCTATTTAAAGTTAGTCCCTGCACTTTTCTTGAGGCTGAAAGTTAATGTTTTCAGAAAAAATACAACTTTTTTCACATCTGTGAGGAGAATAAAGAGAAGACAAGAACAGGCAACAGCTAACAGAAGCACAAGCTGTAACATGCTTCTTAGCATTGATGACTAATTTTAGGTTAGGATTTGCCCGTGTGTGCTGCTGTCAGTTTGGGACAATTGTTCCTATCAGGAGAGTTAGACTTCACCATCTGAAGACGTACATAGTTCTTTGTGTTTGTTTTAAGTTAATAACTTAAGGGGGTGTTCTGTAGGTGTGTTTGTTTAAAGTTAATAACTTAAGAGGGTGTTCTGTAGTGTGTTTTGTTTGAGGGTTTTCATTAAAACAAAGTCTTGTAAAATATGACATCAAATTGAGAAGAAAAAAAACTATAAAAGATCACCCTGCCAAATATTAGTGGGTGAATTTAACACAAAAGATGGAAACGGGTATTTAAAAAAGTTGTCATATATATTATATATAAAATAGGTGGGAATAGCTTCTTTATCATAATGCCAACACTAAATATATTTTTGGAATGTGAATGGCCTCACAGTTGTAGACAAAAAGGAAAAAGTATTGAATTACACTAAGGAATGCAGAGTGAAAATAATGCCTACAGCAGACCCACTTGGGAAAGAAATGGGCATGTGAATTAGATAAAGGAGAATTTTAGAAGGCATATTCAGCAGAGTATCAGGGACAAAGGAAAAGGGGAGTACTTATACTAATAGCTAGAGGAGCTCCAATAGTGAAAGAAGAGGAAAAATGCTAATGGTAGATCTGTGGTAGTAAGGGGCTACTGGCAAGGGAGGAGGATTATTCTAGCATATATTTACATTCCACCTAAAACTGCTATTTTGGAGCATTAGAAAATTTTGGGAGAAATAATCATCTCGGCCTGTGTGTCACGCAAAGGATCCCGAGATTTCTTGAACCATATCTTCCCACGCTTTTGGTTTTGGGAGGAAGCATGTTGAGGGGAAGAATAATGGAAACCTATGGCAGAAAGGGTCTTACCGTCCTGTTCACATCTGGCCAGTGTGCTTTTAACTTTGAGTCCAAACAACGAAGAGGCCTCAATGGGAGCGTTAAAGGAAGCCTCAAAGGGTTCCGTGAAATTGCACAAGCGCATCCAGGCTTGTCGTCTCAAGACCACAGCTGAAGCCACTGCTCTAGCTGCTCCTTCTGATGCGTGAGATATCAGTCGCATGGAGGAGTTAGATATTGACTCAATGGTGGCCAGCTGAGAGGCCACTTTGTCACGGACCTCATCAGACACGGCACCAGCCAAGGTTTGAGATAGCTCGGAAATCAAATCACTTTGAAGCCTGGTGAAGTGTGCCATATAATTCAGGGACCTGATAGCAAAGGCCGCTGATGCAAAGGTGTGCTTCCCTATCCTGTCCAGGGCCCGGGACATTCTGTTAGTCGGGTGGACAGTCTGGCTTTCTTCTTCCGCCAGATCCTTTTTGGTTGTGGCCACCACCACCAGAGCATCCACATAAAGACCTTTAGACCAATGGAGGTCCGTAGTTAGAGGGGACAAAATCTTAACTGGCCTCCAGGGAATAGCTTCAATGGTGTCAGGAGCCTTCCACGCACACTGCACGATGAGCTGGACAAGTTCATCGGCAGGTGGAGTAACCCAGGAGGTAGGGGGCCGGGCGCTAACAGCCTGCAGGAACACAGACTCCTCAGAGGTCGGATTAGAGGGCTGCCAGTCACCTCTCTGTTTAAGGATTTCGAGGATATCACTAAAAGATACCTCAGAGGGTGACCAAGGGGATCCTTCCCCCTCATCAAAGTCTGTGTCTTCAGTGAGGGTCTCCTCTGTAGAGTCCATGTGCTTCCTCTTACACAACCTTTTCCGGTGAACTTCCTCAGAGGGAGAAGCTGGGGAAGACAACGGAAAAGGGGTTTCCTGTGAGAATATGTCCTGAAGCCCTTGCGCCCGGTGTCCGCTAGGTGCGACTTGTGAACACAGTGGACCAGAGGAGGGTGGGGGGGATAGACAGCACAGTATCGCCAGCAAAAGCCAGAGCCTTCTCCATCAGTTGGAAGGCTGGTCCACCTGAAGAGGGGTGAGTGTCCAGGACAGGGGTCACCCCTCCCTCAAGTGGCTCAGCCTGCCATCCCGGAGTCCCCGGATGGCTGTGAAACAACAAATTACATGTGTCACAACTGTCATCAAGGGTCATAGCAAAACTTTCCTGCCACCAAGGCAACTGCGGTCCCTTAATGAGATCCATAAAGGGAACCATAGAGAGGGAAGACTGTACTATATCAATGGACTTCAAAGGCAATGAATGAGATTAAGAAGGGGGTCTTTGGCGATGGGTGATCACGTCCCAAGGAAGGATAGGTCCTGGGAGGCAGGATACCTCTGGCCAGAAGCATTTGATCCACAAGATGCAACATGTCGTGTTCGGAAAGGCTTCTAGTGGACCTCACAGAGACTGAGGGAGAAACAGATCTGTCCACAGAAGAAACAAGCTCAGTGCCCACCTCACCAGTCCGCACAGAGAACAATGGTACTGAGACAGACTGGACTATGGGCATCTGCACAGAGGAAATCATTGGTGCCGAGGTCACGGTCTGCACTGACAAAAGGACTGGTGCCGAAGTGGTTGCCAGTACCGAAGCTGGAATCGACAAAATTGGTGCCAATAACTGAGGCGTCTGTTCCGAGTAAGATGTCTGAGCCAACGTGGTCAAGGTCTGCGCCGACTGAACAGTCAGTGTCGATGTAGTAGTCGCAGTAGTCTGAACTGAGGAGCCCCTCGGTACAGAGCCGCGATCACTGATGGTGTCAAAGGTCTAGGCACTGAAAGCACTGAGGTCAACTGAGTGAGCTCCGAAGCAGAAACTTTAGCCTTCTTAGGTCATGGTTGGCGGGAGTCCCCAGCCAGGGACGAAGGCAAAGACTTGGCCTTAGTAGGATCATCCAAAATTGTCTTATGGGCTCTAGGAGGGGTTGAAGCCTCCGACCCAGAAATAGCCTCTGAAAAGGGAGATTTGAGTCCATTCAGCAACAACTTATTTTTCTTTTCAAAGTTCTCTTGGAAAAAATTTTACAAATGCCACAGGGCGGGTCAACAGATAAGTGGGACACACCCAAGCAATAAACGCAGAAAGACTGTGCATCTGATGTAGGTAATGTGTGCCCACAATCAGAACACCTTTTAAATTCTGGACTACCATTTTTATCTGCCATGACAGAAAAGGAGACAGAAGAAAGGGTACCAGTAATGATAAAAAGAATACCCGAAGGTAATGAAGAAAAGGAAGGGATTACCAATGAAAGTAAGGGAGAAAATACGGTAAAAAGTGCAGAGTAAAGAGAAGAAAACTCAAGAAAATATGGTCGCTAAATGCGATAGGGTAAGAGACAACAAATTACAAACTTTTCTGACAGAAAAGGTTATATGTTAGACTAGTCTGACAACAAATATCTATATTTAGCTCAAGAGAAGCAGCTTGACACGACAAAATGGCAACGCGGCAAATGAAATCTGAGGTAACAGGGAGAGAGGAATTGTGGGGTAGGAGTTTAGCTTGAGAGTTTGTAGCAGACGCGAGCTTGGAAGATGGCTGACAGTTCCAAGGTCGGAACCAATACCAATACGTTAGGAATGAACGAGGATTAACAGTATCAGATTGTTTAATGCATTTACTAGATAAGTATATAATTTAGTTCTATTTAAAGATAGACACTGCACTTTTCTTGAGGCTGAAAGTTAATGTTTTCAGAAAAAATACAACTTTTTTTCACATCCGAGAGGAGAATAAAGATAAGAACGGGCAACAACTAACAGAAGCACAAGCTGTAATGCGCTTCTTAGTATTGATGACTAATTTTAGGTTAGGATTTGCCTGTGTGTGCAGCTGTCAATTTGGGACAATTGTTCCTATCAGGAGAGTTAGACTTCACCATCTGAAGATGTACATAGTTCTTTGTGTAGGTTTTAAGTTAATAACTTAAGAGGGTGTTCTGTAGTGTGTTTTGAGGGCTTTCATCAAAACAAAGTCTTGTAAAATATGACATCAAATTGAGAAGAAAAGAAACTATAAAAGATCACCCTGCCAAATATTTGTGGGTGAATTTAACACAAAAGATGGAAACGGGTATTTAAAAAAGTTGTCATATATATTATATATAAAATAGGTGGGAATAACTTCTTTATCATAATGCCAACACTAAATATATTTTTGGAATGTGAATGGCCTCTCAGTTGTAGACAAAAAGGAAAAAGTATTGAATTACACTAAGGAATGCACAGTGAAAATAATGCCTACAGCAAACCCACTTAGGAAAGAAATGAGCATGTGAATTTGATAAAGGAAGAATTTTAGAAGGGATATTCAGCAGAGTATCAGGGACAAAGGAAAAGGGGAGTACTTGTACTAATAGCTAGAGGAGCTCCAATAGTGATAGAAGAGGAAAAATACTAATGGTAGATCTGTGGTATTAAGGGGCTACTGGCAAGGAAGGAGGATTATTCTAGCATATATTTACATTCCACCTAAAACTATTTTGGAGCATTAGAAAATTTTGGGAGAAATAATCATCTCGGCCTGTGTGTCACGGAAAGGACCCTGAGATTTGTTGAACCATATCTTCCCACTCTTTTGGTTTTGGGAGAAAGCACGTTGAGGGGAAGAATAACTGACACCTACGGCAGAAAGGTTCTTACCGTCCTGTTCACATCTTGCCAGTGTGCTTTTAACTTTGGGTCCAAACAACGAAGAGGACTCAATGGGAGCAAAGAAAGGGGAACCAAATCGGACGAGGCCAGTATGGCGCAATGAGAATTAACCTGCAACTCAACAACTTTCTCCCCCGACTGCCTCCAGAGGTGGACAGGCAGGCCTTTCTGGAGTGCTGGAAGGGTCTACCAGAGACCGTATCTCTGCCGCTCTGGTTATGTGGACCCCCTCTGCCACGTGAACGGGGTCTTCCATTATTTCCCCCTCTGCCCCTGGGGAAAGGATCACTACTAGTGTCAGATAAGGCTCCTTTGTACTTACAGAACTACATTCTTCCACTCTTTTGATCTTTAGGATAAGGTCTGACAGGGGGTGGAAAACAGACTCCAATAGCAGACACAGTCTTACCATCTTGTTGGCTCCTGGTGAGAGTTTCTTTCACTTTTGGCTCGAACAATGATGAGCTAAAGGGAGTGTCAAAGGAAGATCAGAAGAGTTCGGTAAACTCACAAAGGCACATCCAGGAATGTCTACGAACAGCTATTCCTGTGCCTGCTGCCCTTGCTCGCTCCATCAGCTGCATAAGATAGGAGGCACACTGAGGAGTTAGAGATGGAGGTTAAGGTTGCAAGCTGGGAATTAACCTCATCAGATAAGTCCTGGGTTGTAGCACCTTGTAGGGCATCTCCTAGCTCTTTTAGGAAATCCCTCTTAAAGTCTCGTGAAATGCGACAAATATTTCAGCGACCGCAAGGTAAAGGCCGCTGAGGAGGACATACGCTTCCCGTATCTGTCCGTTATATGAGAATCCTTGTTTGGTGGATGGACAGATACCGAAGTTTCAGCTAGCTCCTTTGTGGCCGCTACCACCACCACTGTATTTACAAGAACACCTTTTGTTAAATACTGCCCATCTTCCAGGGCTGTAATGAATGTATTATGCCTCCTCGGAACGGGGTCCACCGAGTCCGAAGAGTCGCACACCTTTCGACTCACCAAACACAAGAGTGGGTCGAAAGGTGGAGACATCCAAGAGGTGGACGGGCGAGAGCCCAATGCCTCCAGGTATAACAACTCAGAAGGGGAAAGGGTCATCCAGCCACCCCTCTGCTTAAGGATCTCCAGGATGTCTGAAAAGGAGACATCCTCAGAGGGTGACCATGGGGACCCTTCTGAATCCTCTAAGTATCAGAAGTGAGAGACTCAGGGGAGTCTATGTGCTTCTTCTTACACTGTCTCTTCTGAGGAACCTCCTTGGGGGGATGCTCCGGGGAGGTATCTGAAGGGGAGGTCTACCCATTGTGGCTTCCTAGGGCATTGGCTCTCTACTCTGTGTGTGGAGGGATAATGAAGAGGTGGACAACGGTCTATAAGGGGGAAGAGAGGTTGGAGCAGAAGTTGGAGCAGACACAAAGGAGAGCACACTCCGCATCACCTCGAAGGCACCACGGTCCTGGGCTGAAAGAGAGACTGGCCCCGAGAGGCCAGGAGATCTCCGCGGCACCAAGGGTGGCTCCGAGTTTGATGTGGGAGCTGAACTCACCTGAGCCGAGGTGCCAAGTGAGAGCCGGTTCCGACTCAACCCCCCCCTACCGGAGCCAACCATGGACGGTCAGCCCCCAGGTCCCTCACGGGACAACAGCATTAAGGAAACCACAGCAGATGTCGGAGCTGAGATACAAGTAGTGATTACTGGCTCCAGAGGTTCCACCACAATGACTTCCATACTCTCTGGCTCCAAACTTGTTCGAGTCGAAGGAGGAATAGGCATAATTGGGGGTACCATTGTCGGCTCCACGATCCGATAGGCTGGGCTCGATAGAACTTCTGCTAGGGCCCGGGTCTGAAGCAACCTCTTCACTACCCGCTCCACGTCATCATCTGATAGCCTGGGGGATCTACAGGAATGACTCGAAGATTTGTGGCTACCTGCCACCGACTGTAATAAAGGAAATTGCGGCACCGAGCGAACAGGCTCCAAGGATGGTGACAGACTCCTTTTTCAGTTCTGCAACAGTTCTGATAAAGCAGATGGATCAGAGGGAGAGCTATGTTTTTCAGGCCCGACAACTTTTGCAGCCGAGGAAGTAGCAACTTTCATGCTGCTTGTCAGCTTAGACACTGGAGCCAATGAAGCAGCCTTTTTAGAAGCATCTCATTTGGAAGTCGGATTGCCTTCATCAACTTTCAATAAGCCCCATAAAGTGAGTTTGTTCTTGCTCTCCTGTAAGACCCTGGCGCTAAAACTATGGCAGATGGAGCAGTGCGAGGCAATACATACAACTTGTGTGTCCATCAGTTAAACACACTATAGCCGTAACAAAAATTTTAAGCCTTAACACAATAATGGAAAGAGAAAGATAGTAAGACAGGAAGGTATTTTTATTTATTTGTTTTTTTAAGATAAGAGGAGGAAAGGGAGGAGAAGTAGTCTCTAAGTTAAATGACTTTCTCCTCCACCGGAGGAGATGCCTCTAACTTAAACGATGACTCCTAAGAGGGGAAGAGAAAGAAGAGAAGGGACAAGAACCCTCTAACTAAAACAGATTCTTAAAGAGATGACAAGGCCCAAAGAAGAAACAGCCACAAAGGGAAAAAATTACCAAGGTTATAAGAGAAAATTAGCACAAAGCTATTACAATAAAATTAATAGGTTATAAGATATAGGAATTAGAAGATTTCTGTGGCATGGGAGCTTGAGAATGCACTTTGGTCGTCTGTTTCCTAGGCGTGGTGCAAACTCTGGGCCTGAGAAATTTGGTAGTTTTAGTCGAAAACAAAGTAGTCTGTTTAACACAAAAATCGGAAAGCCTGATTACACCCTCAGAAGCAGGTACCTGCACAGCGGCCCTGGACCCATCCAAGGTAGAGACATCCGCAGGTTCCATAGTCGAAGAAGCATCTCGTGGCATACCGATCACCGAATGGGTCTCAACAGAGGCCTGCAAATCTGTAGACGTGGGTATCGGGCTGCGAAAGTGCTTCACTGAGTACCGGCGGGCTGGCGACTAGCTTAACAGAAGTGTCATCGGCAGTTTTGGACCGTCTGTCTTTACCCTTATGTTTTTTTCGGAAGATCGGTAGTGAGATGGCTTATTGAAGCCATTTTGGAATATGGAGAACGAGAGCGAAAGAATTTAGCAACAAAAATAGCCCGACAACGAATAGTTCGGACATTGAACAGGGCACAAATCCTACAGCGAGGAACATCGTGGTCTGGGCCTAAACAGATGATGCAGTAAGAATGAAAATCTCTGTGAGGTATTTGCTTTCCACAGGCAAGACAACTTTTTCTGACATCGGTTAGAGCAAGAAAAAAGGATCCCCAACAGGGTACTTAGCTTTAGAAGACTTCAGGTTTGAAATTTGAATAACGAAATTTTCAGGTAGCGGCCGACCGGCACTTACGAACTGCTTCGGGCTCCGCTCGTCAAGAAAAGCTGATGTAATGACGTCGGCTGCATGTTTTATATCCCTGACAACCTGACGTCATGGAAGAGGCGACAGCACCCAGCGCAGAAATCCCAAGACTCTGGTATTCAGGCCAACTGAGGGCTACCTGCAGGCAGACAACCCTAGTGTGATGACTGCAACAGTGAAACATGAAGAACATCTACTGTGGCATGGCTATCCAGCTGATAGTGTAAAACTTGGCTCCAGATGACTGCCACTGTTGGGGTGACAACAAACCACATATGCAAACATGGGGAAAAAGAGCTGTGGATGGATTATCCATTGGTCCAACTTGTGTATCTAATTTGCTAATTATAACTGCCTTGTAACTTATTTGTTACATTTTGGAACACATTAAAGCTAGCTGCTCTGAAGGTGTAGAGGAATAAAACCCTGACCCAAATTCATTTGCAGCTCTGGCATTTGAATGAGCAGCAGGGAAGTACAGGCATTTGTATCCCTGGAGAGTGGGTGTTTCTACAACAGTCTCCTGTGACAATCCCTAGTGGAAGCGGGGATATCTTGCAAGGAAGTCTGCCAAGGGGAGTGGGAGATAGGGTGGTGACAAGGCTGAGCAGCTGCAGAGTTGGGGCAATACAGTGCAAATCCCTAATGCAAGCCCACCCCTCAGACATACCTGTCGGCTCCCTGATAGACCAGCCTATTATAAAAGACAGTGAAAGTATGTGCTGCAACAGATACTAGAACATTGAGCTAATCCTAATGTTTAATGACTCTGCTAGGTTAGGCAAGTTTCCCACGCAGGACAGCCAGCAGCCAATTAACCACCCCACTTATTCTCTGCTCTATTAAACAAACCCTTACATCCAGCCTACCACTCTTGCCTACCCCCTCTCTCCCCTTAGCCTGCTACCCTTGCAAGTGTATCATTGATGCTATTTAAGTGACTAGCCACTAGGTGGCGCCTTACCATAAGCTCTCTGCATGTCAGTTCCTACACCTATTTGCTTTCCCATACCTCCCTATCCCGTTTTCTCAGTTTTTGCTTCTCACGGACTCCCTCTTTTACCTCTCACACTGTCCTGGGCTCTCTTTAAACACTTTCTACTCAATTGTTACCCTTACTCACCTCTTGATAGCCTTATAACTTACTTCTACACTCTCTCACTTTGAGACTTACCTGCAGAATTTACCTACTTAACAGATTGTCTTCCTTGAAAGTCCACTCTCTTGCCTCTACCTGGTTGTTCTTGCCCCTACTGCTCCCTGAACCCCTGGTATCTATCCTCTCTTTCGGCAGCTCTTAATTATCTGTAGCCTCACCTCACCTTTGACTATGCTCTGGCTGCATTTTCCATCCCCCACTTACTCCTGTAACTAAACCTCTAATCTCCTCCCCTTTCACTTACCCATCCAACCTGATCCCAAACCTAACATTGCTTATCTCGCGACCGCTGCCTCTCACCTATTTTGATGGTTACACCCCTCCCCCATGTCCTCTTGTAACTTATAAATATACCCCATACTCGAGGAGGCCATCTTTCCTCTCCTGCTCTCTATCTGGCTGCTGCGCACCCTGCCCATGTGCTTGACCTTCAGTGAGTTTACTATATGTTTTTTCTTATATGGTAATGTGAATGACTATTTGTTAATGTGAATTTACTGCCTTTTACCTATAACTGACTGCTGCTAAACGTTTTTTTTACTGAGTCCACCACCCTTGCTGCACTCACTCGCTACTTGATAGCGTTTTCCACGTGGAATCTTATCTGGCGACTCTAGCTCTGCTCGCTTAGATATAATTTTACTAGTCTTAAGTTTCCTACTGCCTGCTGAGTTATTTGAGCACGTTTAGCGATCTCGCTGCAAATACTCCTTTTATGATTATTTAGTTTCATTATATCTATTTCTATGCTTTATCTAACTGCCTGCTGAGTTAGATAATTGACCATGTTTTAGCTCTCGCAACAAATGCTCAAACCCATACAGCGTTGTACATGTGGTTTTGTTAATAGAGGTAAAGCTAGTGTACAAGCATATTTACTTGCTTACTGCCTTTTGGAATACAGCATTGTTTAACGTTTATATAACTAAAAGTCAGGCTAATAGAATCGCGTTTTTAACTTGTTTATTCCCTTAGACCTTTTTTAAAGTGTTGTCTTGTTGTAAAACGTTTTAAGCTCTCGCTACAAACGCTTAATTCCATATAGCGTTGTGCATGCGATAATGTCACAAGAGGTTAGGCAAGTGTAGAAGCATATTTACTTGCTTATCTCCTTTGGAATACAGCGTTGTGCATGCATTCATATTACTAATGGTCAGGCTAGTTTAATCGCATACTTTACTTGTTTAATCCCCTTAGAACTTTTTTTTAAAAAGCTCAACACAAACGCTGTGTTTCGCTGCATAGCTCTATGATAAGCAACGGAATATATCTGTTTACTCTTGCTTGCTTGAATGCAGCTACCCCTGTTTACATTTTAACTTCCTGAGGTACATATACTTGCTAACATCTTCTGCTACTAGAGGAAAGGCAAGTGCAGAAGTATATTTACTTGTTTATCGCCTTTGGAATACAGAGTTGTGCATATGATGATGTTACAAAAGGTCAGGCTAGTATAAATGCATTCTTTACCTGCTTACTTGCCCTTTAGAACTTTTTAAAAGCTCTCGAGACAAAGATGGTGTCTCGCAGTATAGCTCTCCACTAAACAACGGATTACATCAGTGTACTCTTGCTCGCTTCTACATAGCTAGTTCTGTTACCTTAACAGCTATCTGTAAAGCTACTGGTTTTGCCTGGTTTCTTTTTAAAATGCTCTTTGGAGACAAATAGGGTGTTTACCTGATAGGTGCTATGAAAATCAATATATTTTAACCTATTATAACAACATTGTGTCGGAGTCCTGAAAGATTGTTGTTGATACAATTTTACTTTAACTGCTACTGTTGTACATATTTCTAAAGGAATTGCGTATGTAGTTCTTTCCATCCTAGCTGTTTGTATTTTTGTAAGTGTGTAAGTGTTCTCAGAATCGTAGTTGTACCTGCATTCTTCTGTACTCTTTAGGCGTTTCAATATTATCAAATGGTTTTTGATGTTTAATGTGGCAATCTCAAGTAACTGTGTAATTTTGATTCTTTTCTTTGCTTTCTATTACTAATATTGTTTACCTCACTACCTTTTTCTTCTCCTTCATTTACCAGCCTGTGACCCAGTACATCCCTGTACTAAATCACCAGACTTCACCCCACTGGAAGCCTCAGCAAATTTGTCCGAACTAGGACTTCGCCTGTTGGCTCCCTGATAGACCAGCCTATTATAAGACAGTGAAAGTATGTGCTGCAACAGATACTAGAACATAGAGCTAATCCTAACATTTAATGACTCTGCTAGGTTAGGCAAGTTTCCCACGCAGGACAGCCAGCAGCCAATTAACCACCCCACTTATTCTCTGCTCTTTTAAACAAACCCTTACATCCAGCCTACCACTCTTATAATTCAAAGCCTACCCCCTCTCCCTTAGCCTGCTACCCTTGCAAGTGCATCATTGATGCTATTTAAGTGACTAGCCACTAGGTGGCGCCTTACCATAAGCTCTCTGCATATCAGTTCCTACACCTATTTGCTTTGCCATACCTCCCCATCCCGTTTTCTCAGTTTTTGCTTCTCACGGACTCCCTCTTTTACCTCTCACACTGTCCTGGGCTCTCTTTAAACACTTTCTTATTCAATTGTTACACTTATTCACCTCTTGATAGCCTTCTACAAACTCTCACTTTGAGACTTACCTGCAGAATTCACTTACTTAACAGATTGTCTTCCTTGAAAGTCCACTCTCTTGCCTGTACCCGCTCCATTCGCCCTGCGGGCTCACTCCGCTCCCCTATCCTACCCCCGATTCCCATCCACCCCCAGAGGTCCTACCCTTATACCTATCAAACCACACCCCTTCTCCATTCCACCTATCATAATCACATTCCCATTAAACGATCTTCTCTATTTTTCCCACTTTTTTTCCACCACTTCCTATCTCTCCCTGCTCTCCCTTTTACCTTTCCTTAACACACCAACTTTACCTTGGTACATATAGTAATAATTTATATCTACCATGTCAATGAATAAACCCTCCACCCTAGTCCACTTACAGAGGTTACTCATACTCACACTTCTACCTCTTTTAACTCTAGCATACCTGCTAACCTCCTATGAACAACATATCCTACTAAGCAATCTACCTCTTCTTCACTAGCCTCTCACACTGACCATTTCAACATTACATCCACACCCAGCTATCTACTACCTAAATACCATAGGACAGCACACATTAGATATAACTTCCCTAATACCAGAAGATATCAATTTCTTCTCAGTAAATATACTAATACTAGATATCTAACACTACTCCTCTCCCTAAAGGATGGAGATATTCACCCAAACCCTGGTCCAAGCACCTCCACCACCACTCAACTCGTCAACCCAAACCCCTCTGCCATTCACCTACTTAAAAAACCTCCCAACTCACTCTTAATAGCTCACCTCAACACACGCAGCATTAACAACAAAATAACACAACTCCATGCTCTCTTGGAACTCTACTCATTTGATATTGTCTAACAGAAACTTGGTTAAAACCAGTAACTAAAGACAATGAAATTATACCACCAGGTTACAACATCTTACGTCGTGACCGTGTAGCCAAGAAAGGTGGTGGAGTAGCAGTTCTATTCAAATCTGATTTTCAAATAACCATCTTCAACCAAAAACCTTCTCTAGACTCTAACGCTGAGATACTTATTACCAGGCTTCAGCTAAACCCAGTCAAATCTATCTATATTATATCTGCATCTATGTTCCTCCAGGCAATAACATTACTACCACTGAAAACATCCTTTGTTGGTTATCTCAAAACCTTCCCCAAGAAACCATAATCCTAGGTGATTTTAACATTGACTGGAAATGTTGCAACAAAAGCTAACCTACTAGCCATATTAATCTCTATGGGTTTACCCAAACTATTACCTCCCCTACTAGAATAAACAAGACTAATAAGAAAGAAAGCACCTTAGATTGGATACTCATTAATAATCAACCCCAGACTTATGACTCTGGAACCCCTTCCTGACGACGTAAGCGACCACTCACTAACCTACATTATCAGGCTCAAAACCAATCCACCCATTCAAACCATATTTAGGGCAATTAGAACCAAGAAAAACTTCAACTTGGATCTATTCCTACGTGAACTTAGAGCATGTAATTGGTCCTCCTTAAAACACCTTCCTCTAGATGAAGCTGTTGATTACTTTAATGCTAATTTCCTAGCCATACTCAACCACCATGCTCCAACCCGCTCTATAAGGATAAGAACTAAATCTGCTCCATGGCTTTCTAAGGAAACCAAGCAAAAAATCCATCTCAGAAATAAATACTGGAATAAATCACGCCTAACTAAAAACCCTGTTGACCACCAAAACTACAAACAACTGAGAAATGTAACAAAAAAAACTTTAGTGTCAGATAAAAAAAACCCATCACCTACAATCTCAGCAGACCCACCATAATAAACCACAAAAGTTCTGGTCAAGTATTAATTATTACATCCTGGTCAATCTATCACACCTAACCCTCAAGGCACTGACAAGGACAATCCTAAACAAACTGCTAATGCCTTTAATACCTTCTTCACCAAAGCAATTCAAACTCTTGCCAGTCAGCTCTCTCCTCAAAACATAACTATATCTAATTCTGACTCTAACCCACCACCTTCATTTCTCTTCCAACCTGTCCCAACAGCATTTATTCTCACCCTTATCGAAAAACTGAAACCATGCACTCATTCTGCTGACTAACTACCCGCAGAATACTTACAGTTAGCAGCTAAATCTATTGCTTACCCCATCTCCATTCTCATCAATAGAACCATCACTGAAGGATATAGCCCCAAACTTTGGAAAGTCTCTCATATTATTCCCCTTCATAAGGGGGGGGAGACTCCACCGAGCTCTCCAACTATCGTCCCTACTTTCTCCTTTATCTAAGATCATGGAAAGATGTATCCACAGGAAATTGCTAGACCAACTTCTCCATAATAACCTGCTTTCCAACTCCCAACATGGGTTCAGACCTTCACATAGCACAACTACTACCCTTCTTTCCTTTATTGATACCATCAACAAAAAACATAACCTTAACATGCTTTCCTCTGCACTTTTCATTGACCTGTCCAAGGCTTTCAATATGGTAAATCACACTATACTCAAACATTCTCAAATCTGTCTCTCAACCCACTAGCTTTAAAATTGTTCCAGTGCTACTTAAATAACAGACATCAAGCTGTGCTTTGGAACACCATTCTTTCTACTCATCTACCTGTTAATATTGGTGTCCCTCAAGGGTCCATACTGGGCCCCCTCCTGTTTTCTATATTCATCAATGACCTTCACCAAGGAGTTCCCCAAGCTACATGTATACAATACGCTGATGACTCCACACTTATATGCTCAGCCAAATCTGTATCAAAACTTCACTCCCTTTCTCAAGATGTATTTCACTCTGTAGAACTATGGTTTACAAAACGCTGTCTCCTATTAAACCCTAAAAAAAAAAACTAAACTTCTCCTTTTTACACCTACCAGTAAATCTCCCCCAATAGACTTCACTGTAACATCCAATAATGGTACACTTATATCCCAAGATCTTACTAGCAAACTGCTAGACATCACCATAGACAACAACCTTAACTTTGACACCCATATCAACAACATTTTGAAAACTACTAATAAAAAATAGGCTCTCTTTATAGGATCAAACCCTTCCTCACTCCTGCAACTAGAATAACTATTGCACACACCCATCTAATTCTCCACCCTTCTTTATGCCTCATCCATATGTACTAATCTGTCAAAAAATAACCTTAAGAAACTAGAAAACTCCTACAATAGTACAGCCAGGTTTGCCACAGGTAACCCTTTCAGAACACATCACTGCATTAATCTAAAGCATCTAGGGTGGCTTGAATTACAGCAGCAGCTGAAATTTAATCAACTGGCCATTGCCCATAAAATACTTTATCAACCTGCCAAAACACTCATCCTATCTAACCTTATTCACCCCTATTATAACCTGAAGTCCCTAAGATCTTGACAAAAACTTCTTGTATATATCAATAAATCAAACAATAGAGCTGGATACTCTCTCTTCTCTAATACTGTTGGAAAAACCTGGAACCTACTTCCCTCTGAACTTTCCACACTTCCCTCTATTACTCTGTTTAAAAATAAACTTAAGCTCTTCCTCAAAACACACTGGATGTGCCCCTGTACTAAACCTGACTAACCATCTTACTCTTATTACTGGATTCAACCTTACCTTCTCATCTCTGAAATAATTTCATCTTAACTACTATTCTACCTCTCCATCATAGTCTTACTTATTACTGTATTCTCAAAAAAGTGACATATATTACTACTAGATGTATTACTCAACTGCTTCACCATTTCACTTTCCTTTTATCTTCCTTTATCTACATTTATACTGTACCTTTTTAGCTATTATTCTTTTTCAACATTTAATTGTAACTTCATTAGTAATTGTACTAAGTCTAGTCAAATATTTTGTAGTTTTTTTATATACTTTATAAATGTGTGACCACTTAAAGTTTCTGTTCTTTTTACGGTGAATGTATTTGCATTCTAAATATGTACTTCTGTAGATGTGAACTTTATTTGAAATGTTTGGAGCTTTTCTCCCCAGGCCTCTACTGAAAATGGACATATATCCAGCTAGACTAGCCCAGTCAACAAATGTAAAATAAAATAAATAAATACCACAAAGGGAGGAGAAGCACCAGTAGTACGGCACTGAATGCAGGGGGGGGGGTGGATGTGACTGGCTAGACCTCCAGGAAGTCCTCAATTTCTACAACAGGCCCAGCCCTATGGAATTAGTCTGCAGGGGTTCAGAAGGTGGCTGGTAGAGCAAACAATGGACATAGGAAACTAAGTAGAGAGCAACAGGATAATGCAAGAGGGAGAAAAAAAACACCTTAAAGCTGAAGTTGAAATTTTGTCACAAACTGAGCTCCCACAATTCAGTAGGCTTGACCACAGTTCAAGGCCTAACAAACTGCACAAACATACTGGTATTTTTCTTCCCTACCAAACATAACTAGTTTATGCTATGTCTGAGGTCTGACTTTCTTTCACATGTCAAAAGAGTAGTGGGTGCTTGTAGAGCTTTAGGAAGTATCCCAAGACTAATGCACTACTGGTGCAGTTAAGGTGTCAAGTTAGTACATTTAAAGTTGTAACCTTTACAAGTTTGTACATCTCAAAAGCAAATCCTCTTCTAGTGGAAGGACAAAGGTGCATCAACTTTGCTGGTCAGCTGTCATTATTACTTTCAAAGTAACATTCAGTACTGATTTGGGCAAATATCCTCAAGAGAAAAGTTTTGTTTGAGATGTCACATTCAAATTGCACTTATTACCAAAAAACAGCATCTTAAAGCTGAGGAGGATAAACTTACTTGGCCTTTAATAGAGCATCAGCTGCTTCATCCACTGCCTTACTGCGAACTCTCAGTGCATCTTCCAAAGATCGCCACTGGGCAGCCTTTACTCCAGAAGAAACCTTGGAAATAGAATAAAAAAATTATATAACAAGTAGTGAGACTTTTCTACAATGACCTGTACAACTAGATCATCAGTAATACCATACATTTACTGCTGTGATCAGTGAAGGACTCCTACACTTAAATGCAACACTAGCACAGCACATAACCTCACAATTAACTTAACTGCTGCAATTAATGAGACAGCCTTCTTCAGTGAGCTGCACCATTAGTAGTGAGCTGTACCATCAGAAGATCACAGTAAAACAAATTCATTTCATCCTCAAATGATTAAAGCAAAGTAATCAGTATTTGTACATTAAAGCGCAGTCAAGTTGTAACATGCCTGAACAAATTATTTTTCTACATATTTACTTTATTCTGAACTCTCAACATGGCTGCTCAATAAACTTTTTTGCATCCATCCAGATTATGTATTCTGCTTCAGGTTTCCGTTCTAAGGTTATTTCTCTGCATACCAAAATAAATTTAAGAGGGCTTCACAGTCACTGCAAAATATACACCCCCTCAAATATCTGCAACCTAAGCATCTTCTGAAAGGCCATACCAACCAAACTGTAAGCTTTGCATAAAAGAATATAAAGAGAATTCAACAGCGTTCCGGCTACTACTGCAATTTGTGAAGCACTGAAAAGAGAAGACAATCTCTGAAGACCCAGAAGGATTCACAATTCAGATGTTCTCCTGCCAGAAGTGAAGCAGTTTTTTTTCTTTTGCCCGTTTTAGTTAATGGCCTGATTAAACTTTCTACAAACATCGCATTCATCAAATCTAAAATCTGAACCTAAACAAGGGCACTGAAAGTCAGAAGCAATCTCAACACAATTGCAGTTGGTGATTCATTTAGTAGACATCTGAAGTGTTTAAAATAATGCCCAAGATGTACAAAGTTAAAATAAGAAAATAAACTGACAGCCACTAATAAAACAAAGATAAAGGGCACTCAAAATAGTAACAAACAAAAGAATATTTAACAATGCAGGTCATACAAAAGAACCATGTCAGTACCTATATCAGTGCATCCCAGAGGGAGGTCTGCTTTGGTACCACAACAGGGAAGAAACCATTGCTTTTACAATTTAAGGTCAAGAGTTTGACACCAATAAGATGGTTATAACCAAAATGATGGGATTTACACTCTATATGAAGGACTTAGTGTGATTCTGGAATGCTGAAGGACTGAAGATAATTGAAAAGTCTGTCTTGTGACTGGCTGACAGGTGTGTCACTCCAATCAGCTGGATGCTGCAGCAACAAAACTGATGGTGTCTCAAGGCACTCAGTGTAAGTGCAGATGCTGGACTACAGTCACTGCTTCAGCAGGATTCCTTATCCATAGGAATTAGCTGCAAGAGGATATCCTTCCTATAGTCTGAATTCTACAGCTTGAGGCTGGACACCTCTTCTAACCCAGCACTTCCGCTAATGAAACAGTGAAAGGAAAAGCAGCCCACAATTTTTCTTTTTTTTGGATGGAAAGTTACCTTCAATTGCATTCCATTTTAGCTACACATGCTGCCATGTAGTTTCTCAATTCTGTAAAGCCTAAAGAAAAAACGTTTAAGTAATGGGAGTTTTGTGAAAACGTTGGACGGGGAAGGGTGCATGTTAGTTATCTCCCAATGAATATAACCATTTTCTTAATGAAGGGAATAGTAGTAGTCACACTACCTCCACCTCTGATGCCTCCCCTCTGGCAATGGGGAAAAGGACCCAGACTATGGAATAAAGAATGAGAAAAACAGCTAGAAACCCACTAAAATCTACTGATACTACACTCACTGTATGGGTCACTGCTGCAATGTGACTCCTTATCTAAATGAAGAGTACTAAAACTGCTGTACGACTTGTGGTCGGGCAGTAGTTATTCAGCATGCCCTGCAAAATAGTAGTACAACATCCTATTCTGCTTGTGAAGATTAAACTTGTAAGTGTCCTGAGAAGGTGTGCACAACTGTTCAGAAGACTGCCTCAGATATTTTAAGCAGACACATTTTTAAAGGTGCAAAATTTTCTCCACTTGTTTTGTGAGATGCAGTGGAAAACAAGCAGGTGTATCACCTGGTTAAATGGTAAGATGGACATCCCCTTTGGACTGAAGAATGGCTGGTCCTCAGATTCTCCAAGTGTAAAAGGTGGTGTATAGTTCTTTGCACATTATGACTGGGAGTTTTAGAGACAGTTTCTGCTCATATAATAGCTAGGAAGGATAGAACCTTCCATAAAGGAAACAAATGCCACTAAGTAGTTGATCTCAAAGGGGGCAGGGTTAGTCTCTCGAGCATAAAATTTAGGCACAGTAGAGGGAGGTTTATAAACAGGTTACTGCATTTTTTTTAATTCAGGATCTTTCTAAAAGGAATGCTTCACAACAGAATGTTTTTGAGGTGGAAGGCGGAAAGGCTGGCTATAACTGCTAACAAGTGAGCTCTGAAGGAGCATAGCAAACTAATTTCTCAAACAATCAAGCCAGGTAAACTATCATATGCGGCTCTGTGGCTGCTGCTGGAAATATGCCTCTAGCCTTGCACCACAATGTGAATCTCTTCTGTTAGGTAAGACTTCCTAGTGCTAGGTTTCCTTGCTTCCATCAGCAGCAACTCCACTGTGAAAAGAGCTCTAAAAGGGACTGTACTTAGAGCATCCAGGATGTCAATCTCAAGTTCTTCAATATGGGGTGCAGCATTGACCTTCTTTCTTGGATTTTAAGATGGACTAGATTTTGTTTGCTCCAGCCCTCTTCCCGTACCAGCCTGTCTAATAATCTGTTTATTCCCCTGGGGAAAAGCACTCCTCGGCACAGGAATAACATAAGTCACCACCATTCTATGGCCAGTGGTGTGTGAAGATGAGCAGTTAAAGCATTTGTTCCCTGCACGTTACATTTTCTTATGGACAATACCTACATTTGAGGAAGTTGTTAAATTTAAAAAAAGTTTCTACATATGGGACTAGCATGGGTTCCTTCCCTTGTGGAAGATGCAAAGTTATGTTCTAGGATTAACAACATTTCAGGTAGGAAGATTAACGGAAAATTATTTTGTTCAGTGGGGAGGTTTTCATGTACTTCTTGTGGGGTGGTTTATATTGTAGGGTGTGGGTGCACTCCTGTGAGTGGGTATGTAGGACAAACTATGCATATGGTCAAAGTTAGAATTCTTGAGCATCTGGGCCACATTAGAAATAGGAATTTAAATAGCCCATTAGCTGAACATTTTATTAATGTACATGGGAGTTCTGATCCCAGTTTCTTTTTTAGTGTTTTGGCTACACCTTGTCTGGCTAGAGATGGTGATTTTTTAGCCAGTTTGTTAAGAATGGAAAGTAGATTTATATTAAATTACAAAACTTTGAAACCTAAAGGTATGAATTTAGATGTGGATTTGAATGTATAAAGTCACAATGTTATGTATAATATACACTGTGAAACTCCTGGTGTTCTGGCTGGTGTGTGATTCTCAATCTGGAAATATATCGCTGATTAATAAGTATATTTCTTGGCATTTTAACCTTTCAGAGTTTTGCATTGTCTTAATTTTGCCTGATATATTTTCTGGCATTGTTTTCTGTTTCTCATATGTCCTGAAACTGCTTCCCCCTATTCCGGTGGTTAAGTTTATAAAACTGGTCTAAAAGTGTTTGTGTTATCTGATTGCTTCAAGACTTGCTGATTTAAAAATAGTTTCTGTTTGTAAATTCCTGCATACACTGTTGGAAACTCCTGGTGTTCTGGCTGGTGTGTGATTCTCAAACAATTTGGAAATATATTGCTGATTGATAAGTATATATTCTTGGCATTTTAACCTTTCAGAGTTCTGCATTGTCTTAATTTTGTTTGACTGACTTATTTTATTATTTTCTGGCATTGTTTTCTGTTTTTCATCTGTCCTGAAACTGTTTTTCCCCTCCCCCGCCCTATTATTGTGGTGATGTTATAGTTGGTGGCTTTGCAGTTGCCCACCCCTACTGTAAATCTGATCTGGGACACCCCTCCCAGTCTGGTGTTCACTCTACTTAATACAAACAGAACATTTGAGAAGGCCAACCCACTTAGGTTCTTAAGCTTGAATTTTTCTTCTGCTCCTTCTTCCGCTCTCCTTGCACATTATTTTAAAAAAATGTACTTTAATTTGCTTTTGCATCTTCTTAAATGTACTCAATTGTATTTATTCTGCTCCATTTATTACTGCTTGGTAGAATTCTGATTAAATTGTAACTATTATTCTAAGCCTTTTGGTTTAAGCACCTGGGCTCCAGACCAGTTGTTTTACATTAAGGTTTGTGGTCTGCACTGTTGTGGCAGGACACGTAGCTTATATCCTTCTAAGTTGGGAATTGCTGATTGAAGGCTCAATGTCTGTTATTCTAAGTGTATTAGTTCTGGTTACAGCACTTGGGCTTCAGGCCAGTTATTTTTCATTAACAAGGTTTGTGGTCTGCACTCTTGTGGGAAGACAGGCTAGATTCTGCCCTTCTGAGCTGGGAATTTCTGGTTAAAGGCTTATTGTGCCTGCTTATTTGAACGGTTTCTTTCTGAAAATGGTGCACCTTGTTTACTGTAGCACAGACTAGATTCAGACATCTAGAATCTAGCTTCGTTTGTATAACAGGAGCGCTAATCCAGACTGTTTCAGAAAATGTTCCCCGTACCCTAGTGGCAGGAGTGTGCAGTTAGAACTTGTCTGATTGAAGCCTGCTGGAATACGGCTCAGTTTTGAGCTTTTTTACTGGTTAATTGGGTAATTTGTTTAAATCAGTTTGCTCGTTTTCTATAGTTATATAAAAAATGCACTTTATTCATCTGCTTGTATTGTATTTATGTTTCTTCCTACTTTATTACTTTGCTTTTGATGCTTGTGCTTAAAAGTACTTAATTGCATTTATTCTGCTGCATTTATTACTGCTCGTTAGTAGCCTGATTAAATTGTAACGGTTATTCTAAGCCTTTGGTTGAAGCACTTGGGCTTCAGACCAGTTGTTTTACATTATGAAGGTTTGTGGTCTGCACTGTTGTGGTAGGACAGGTAACTTAAATCCTTTTAAGTTGGGAGTTCCTGACTGAAGGCTTAATGTCTCTTATTCTAAAAGTGTAAGAGTTCCGGTTTAAGCACTTGGGCTTTAGGCCAGTTATTTTACATTAAGAAGGTGTCTGCACTGTTGTGGGAGGAGAGGGTAGATTCTGGTTAAAAGCTTATTGTGCCTGCTTATTTGAACTTCTTTCTGAAATTGGTACGTCTTGTTTGCTGTAGCATAGACTAAATTCAGACCTGCTGAATCTAGCTTTGGTTGTATAACTTTGAGCACTAATCCAGACCATCATTTTTTTGGAGAAGGTTCCCCTGGCACTCTAGTGCCAGGAGTGTGCAGTTAGAATTTGTCTGCAAAGACTGCTGGAATGCGGCTCAGTTTTTAGTTTTTTATTGATTAATTTGTTTACATCAGTTTGCTCATTTGCTACTGTTATAAAAAAATACACTATGCATCGCCGCTTAGCTAGGGTTAAACTATTCCCAGTGCCATAAAGTCTGCTCTTCAAATTTTCCCTTAGAACTAGCCAGTTTAGGTTTAGCACTCAAATCTGTTTCTTTGAGCTCAATGCTTCTTCAGAACTCGTAAGCACTAAATAAGCTACAAAATACTACAGCATTCAACATTCCTCACTTGTCTAGAGGAAAACAGTTTTTAGTACTTAATAAATAAGCACCTATCCAGGGATGTCTAAGGGTCAAGCTCCCGGTGTTTTCTCCTGTCTACCTAATGAATCTGGGCTTCTTGGGGCAATGCAGCAATTGCCTCATGTACACAGACAACCCTCTTCTCTTACCACCCAACACTACAACCTGTGAGAGATGCACTTATATAGCCAAACTGGAAGCAATGCTCTCTTCAACCAAGACTGGACTAGACAGTCAAGAAGAGAAGGTAAACACTTGCACCACACCACACTCATCACATAGTCCCTCAAAACCTACACCACCAAAACAGACGCACAACTACATTCGCAGGGGCTCTCAAAAATCTGCTCAAGCAACAGAGACCTCCAAAGCAGAAACGCAAGTAACATCCACCCCCTAACATAACCCCAAATGACACACAGGCCTGAACCTCTTGCCACTCCTATAGTGCCTTTTTTAGGCAAGGTTCAAATGACAAATCCACCACTGTAACAGGTACAAGCAAGCAAAATCTGAGGGTAATGCTACTCAATGCTAGCAGTCTAAACCTCAAAATGCATTCATTTGAGGCACTCAAATTGGAGAACATCAACATTTGTGCAGTGACAGAGATCTGGTTCAAGGTGCAAGAGAGCACCCCTGCATTACCAGGCTACAATTTATACCACACTTTTCGGCCACCTAACCTGGACCGAAACATTAAAGGCAGAGGCGTGTCCATATTCATTAAGGATATCCACACCTCCAGGCTAGTTGCTCAGCATAATGCATCCAAGATTATCCAAGTGCAACTAATTCTGGGCAACACCGCGATCCAAATTGTAAGTTGCTACAGATCCCCCACCAGGCCCCAGGATCCCCACTCCTCATTTCTTGATACACTGGAAAATATTAGGGTACAAACCAACACCCTAATAACGGACGATTTCAACTACCCCACCATTAACTGGGAAAACTACTCATGTACCAACTCTTCTGCTAAATGTTTTCTGGAATTCATAAATTCCAACGCCTTGGATCACCTTATCCACACCTCCACCAGGGGCAGCAATATCCTAGACCTGGTCATTTCCAACATGGGCGACCGGTGTTCCACACCAGAGGTCAAGTTCCTCATTGGTCAGATCCGACCACAAGCTGATCACCCTAGACATCCACATCCCGCCCCCCAATTTGGGAAACCAACATAAAAGATTTCTCCAAAGCCAACTTCATGCTTCTTAAGACAGAAGTGGCAAACTTCACGACACCCATGCAGATGGACAATAGAGGTACAACTGCTAAATCCTACACAAATACACTTTATATTATATTATATATATATCTATGTATATCTATATATATATATCTATATATATATATATATATATCTATATCTATATATATATATATCTATATCTATATATATATATATATATCTATATCTATATATATATATATCTATATCTATATATATATATATCTATATCTATATATATCTATATATATATATATATCTATATATCTATATCTATATATCTATATATATATCTATATATATCTATATATATATATATCTATATATATATATATATATATATATATATATATATTATATTTATAGTGGAGGAACTCACTGGTCAGCCTCAGTAAGAAGCGGAGATCCCTCAAAATCCTCCAAAGCTAGTTACGAAAACAAAATTGCCACTGATTCTAAAGACAGCCACAAAGTATTCTATAGCTATGTCAAGAATCTCAATGGCAACACTCAGATCTGTTCTGATTTACAGCACAATGGCACTAAATATACAGAACCAACTGATATTGCCAACATCCTGGCAGATAGGTTCAGTGCTAACTTTACCCCCCTCTCACCCCCTAAAGTGCCCATCTCTATACCGGAAGAATGCACAGTTCCTGTAATCACAGCTGCACAGGCAGAAACCACACTCTCCAAAGCAAAGAACACAGCATCCACGGGACCTTCAGTGGAATCCCAGGCTGCGTTCTACACGAACTACAGAATGAACTGGCACCCCACCTAAGCACCATGTTCAGTCATGGTCTCGCCTCAGGCTTTGTGCCCACTGAATGGGGCACAGCGACGGTTATCCCACTCCACAAAGGGGGAACCACCACGGACCACGGGAACTACGGCCCCATTATTTTATATATATATATATATATATATATATATATATATATATATATATAATGTGCATATATACATATTACACAGCGGATTTAAAAAGTGTACGCATCCCTATTAAAATGCCAACAAATCTGTTAGGGAAAAATATAAAAAAATAAAGAATGTACAATAAACTGGTTGCATAATTACTATAGGCACTACCTGACACAAATGAGGAAGTCTGGTATATTTTGACTTCAGACTCTAAAGAGAAAGTTTATTTGCCAAGACCACAAATTTGATGAAGGAGAAAAGTTTCTTGTTATGCAGGAAGCTTGCTTACCAACTGCAAATGCCTGGGCAATGGTCTCTCTGGCTGTGACACACTACTAAAATCTTGAGAGGCTTACACATATTGAGTTATTTACTGTATCATACTATTAGCCTCCAAACAGCATCAGCAGACATATGTATAAAAAGGGTGCTATCTAGCCTGAGGATCTTCTCAACTGAACAGATGTCCTCAAGCTTTCCCAAGTCTGATGGGGCTCTGTGGAAGCCTTCACAATCAATTTTTTATCCAACTTTCAGTCACCAGAAGTCTCTAGCTACATGTGGTTGAGATGCACTCTCTCCTTGATTCAGAGAGGTGGTAGTAGTCCTTGCACCAAGGCTGAGAGCTGGTTTTTTGTGTTCTAGGAAGCTGCCACTATGCTTTGCATAGAGGAGTTTTCTTATGAAAAGTACAGCTTAAACTCCAATACTTTCTATGAAGGACCAAGTTAGACAACACAGAGAAGATGACACACCTTCAGTGGAATCCATCAGCCACAAGCACACTTGTGGCAGGGATGGCACTGGTCTCAGAAGGATCTTCAAAATATCAACTGCATCATGTCGATCACAATACTGTGAGATGTAGAAAATTAGTACAGAATGCTCTTAGCCTGTTTACCTATTTTACCCACTGTAATGGCCAAGGGTGGTGCTAAAAAACAGA
The DNA here is from genome assembly GCF_019279795.1 of Protopterus annectens. Classification (NCBI taxonomy): domain Eukaryota; kingdom Metazoa; phylum Chordata; order Ceratodontiformes; family Protopteridae; genus Protopterus; species Protopterus annectens. The sequence goes on from NC_056729.1 coordinate 562,988,875, forward strand.
TCTGAAAGAAAGGGCTGTACAAAAAAAACGAACATTAAATGAACATCTCTCTGTTTTATACAATGCATCCTATTAACATCTGCAGCAAAGGAAGGCTGGCATTCCACTGGGACACCCCAAACCTCAGGAAATTTAGCCAGATAATCTGCTATCTAACCAGCAGATAAACCCATATGTGATGAGTCCATGTGTTCCTTGCAGGGATGAATAATTCAAGTTACATAATGTTACCCAAACATTTTCTTTAAGCACAAAAACAACAACAAAACACAATTTACAATATGAGCTTCATAATAATCTACAGAGTGCAAACATTGCTCTGGAAACCATACCTCACTCTCATCCATAGCACCTTTCAATTTGTCTGCATGGGCATTAATGGCTTGGACAGCTCCATCTTGTGCAGTTATTGCCTGCAGTGTTACACGAGCAGTATTTGTAACAGCTTCTTCTAAGGCAGCTTTAATAGCTTAATGAAATAAAACAGTATTTAGTCTATTTGTTTTACAAAAATAACCTCAACAGCTACAGTACAGTCTATTCACTTTACTTTTTTGTTGAATGGTCATATCCCATATGAAAAGTTAATTTTTTCAAGACAGGCAAGTACAGCAAAGCTTCAGTGGTGTTTAAGAAATTGCATAGATAATAAGGCTATTACACAGGCACCTGAATCTTTCTAGAACTTCAAGAGAGTATCTGGACCATCCATTCCTCACTTCTCTGAGCACCTCTTCTCACAAGGGAAACCCTTCAGGTTACTGCCTTTGACGTTCATCCATAAAGTGAATAACTGCAGTGATGACAGATGCTGAACTTAACATAAGACACTACAGAAATCCTTCACCAGCTTCTCATTAGTTTTATTCTGCAGGGACAAAAGGAAGCAGCCTGATGAGAGGTGTCAGGCCACAAAAAACACATCAGTTGTCTTCCTCAGAGAAAGCAGATAGTATGTCAAAACTGTTGGATAAAACATTCTGTTAGACAGAGACTTACTGTTAACTGCTTTCATAATCGGTCATGTACTGGACTTCTTAACCAGCAGTTCTTAAAACTGTCTAAATCAGTACCAAACAGTGACAGTAATAAAGAAAAAAAATGGACTACCCTGGAAGGCTTTGGAAAATTACAGTCAAAGCCTGTGTCAACCTTAGGCCAGACATCTATGGTGTAAAGCATAGTAAATCTATGAACAAGTAATCCAAGGTGTAGCCTCACTGGTGCCTTAACGGGCATCTTATGAAACATAAGGTTAATATACCCTGAATGGAGTTCGGATTCGGTTTCAGTAAATTTTCCTTCCCATAACAAAAACGGACATGACCTGCTCCATACCAACCCTCCCTTGCCACTCTGAGCAAAGGGCACCGAATGCTGTTTTGTCTGACATACTGTATACAAGTTGTGTCCACAGCCCAAGTAATATCTTATCTAATATCACAGGTATTCAGAAGAAAATCCCCAGCTTTGATCTCAAATAACAGGGCAGGTGGAAAGTTTGACAACAAACCAGAAAACATTTCTAGTACTTTTTTGCCTCACCTTGCTTCAACCACTGATCTATTCATTCCTCACATGCCGAGAGAGGCTAAAGGTCCATTTGTTCCCTGGCTATACAGTCTGATCAGTTTATTCATTCCCCTGAGAAGTAGGAGTTGGGACAGCAGGGATCAGGCCATTCTGCTGGATCCAATGGGTCCATGGAACAAAGTCCCTACTATTCCCCATAGCAGCTCTTTTCAGATTCACTAACACTGCCTAGCCACTGGAGGCACATATGCCTCCACACACATGCTTTAACAAGCTGCTAGTGCTACTCACACTCCTAGCTGTAGGCTTGAACATTACCAGTGAAATGCCCAACGCTACACCTTGGATAGCGCTCAAGATTAGTGCTAAACTATCCCCAACCTCTAGAATGGTGAAGCCGAACAGCTGCTCACACATCCTCCTTAGCCCATCCCCTACAACACCGACATTGACAATTAAACACACTTCATCAGTGTTGACGCTTTATCCATCTGCATCACAGGGGCAGATCAGAAAACATTCGTCTTTATGTTACTGCAATTAAAAAAAAAACTTATCACTACCAAGTAGTAAGAAAGGATTCCTTGTACCAAAAGATTAACAGCTCAGAAATCCTTTTGGATGAAATTCAATGAAACTAAGAAAATACTTTCCAAGAAAAAACAATCAATTTCTGCAGAAAGCATGAGTTCTAATAATAGATTAAGAAATTCTAGAACAATTCTGGGGGGCTTCCAAAATGGCTGCACATTGAGTAGCAGGTTGATTAGAGCTCTCACAGTGTGAAAACTGAGAAACTGTTAAAGCCAATGAAGGTTAACCGTCTGGGTACACTTCAGTTATTGGTGGCACTGCTTGTATGCCACCAAAAAACTGGAGTAAGCAAGAGGATCTACCGTAAAACCAAAAAAAAAAAAAAAAAAAAAAATCTCCATCTAGGAAGAAACTTGCAGCTACTCAGCAAAAAGCAGGCCAATTAAATAAAGTCAAATAACAAATATTTGAAAAAAAAATAGAAAAAATAGAAAAAAACTGAATAACTTCAAATTCTTACTCAGATGAGCTGATAAATCTGCAGGCATTAGAGGCTGAAAAGAAGGAAAGGCTGACTGAACATAAGGCTTCAAGAACGGTTTCAAAAATAGTGCACTTAGAGCACTCAGAATACGACTGTTTTGCTATACGAGAGAAACTAAGGGTAGACTGCAATGCTTTCATGAAAAAAGAAGTTATGTACTCACCATAACGTTCCATCTGAGTAGTTGTACTTCATTTGTCTTCAACCTGTGTGTGGTCTCTATTAGCTCTGCTGTCTCATCCTGTACAAATCTCCCGTGTGTGTAGGGACTCTTCGGTGGTGGATTCATTCCCCGAACATAGTCAGGGGACGTTCCTTTCTCCCATCCTGTCCCAAGACCACTGTGACCATGGATGCCTCCCAGCTGGGGGTTGGCATTGCTTGGGAAGGACAGTTCGAGGCATATGGTCCCTATCCGAGACCAGTTAGCATATCAATGTCCTGGAGATGAAGGTGGTGCTTCTTGAGTTGCAGGCCCTTCATGCCCATCTTCATCTAGGGATGGTTGCTATCCATACAGACATGTCAAGTGGTCTGGTACATCAACAAACGGGGGGAGGGGGCAGATCTTACCCCCTTTGTCGTGAATCTATGAGTGTGTGGGAATGGGCGATCTCCACCGGCTGTTTTCTGGTGGCAGCATACATTCCGTAACAGTCCAACATTCTAGCAGACAGGCTCAACAGATCTATCCTGATGCCTTACAAGTAGTCTCTGAATCCTTCAGTGACTGAACAAATCTTTCTAAAGTGGGGTCGTCCTTGCTGCGATCTATTCACATCTCCTTCCAATGTGAGATGCAGCATTTCGAGGAAGCCCCGAGAGATGCTTTGATTCATGCTTGGCCTCCCAGTCTTCTTTATGCTTATCCTCCTCTGTACCAGACCACTGACATGTTGTCTGTCTGGATAGCAACTGTGGTCACAGTGGTCTTGGGAAAGGATGGGAGAAAGGGACGTCCCCTGACTATGTCTGGGAATGAATCCACCACCGAAGAGTGTCCCTGCACACTAGGGAGAGTTGTACTGGATGAGAACGGCACAGCTAATAGAGACCATACAAAGGTTGAAGATCCAATGAAGTCAACTACTTCAGATTGTACAAATAAGCAACTGGACTGGTACTCAACAGTTATATGTATGCTCCAATCTGACTACAACAAACCAGTCATGACATGAGTTAGTAAATGTCCAATCATAACGAGAGAGACAGAGACACCCCCCGACAAGAGTGGAGGAAGGGAAAATTAAAAAAAAAAAATTGAGGACACCAGACCATTTGAGGAGAAATTGTTATTCACTGTACACCAAGCAGGAGAAGCAAGTTTATCCTGGCAATCAGGAGATGCTGTTAAGCAGAAGTCAGACTCAAGTTGCCATACCAGCTTATTTTCAGAATATATTTTCTCTGGAGGAACAAAGATATTTCTGGACACAGAATGGGTTAAGGAGAAAATAGTTTAACCAGCAAACTGTGGAAGACTCTTAGTATCTCAAGTAGTCTTCTGAAAACAAAGACCAAAGAAAGATACTATGCCACTGCTCTAAAGGAAAATAACAGTGACAGAAAAAAATCTCAGGAGCTGACTAGAAAAATCAGATGTTGGAAGGTCATGGCAATCAGGAAGATGAACAATGTGAAATTAGTGAATAAATGTGAGAACTGTAAAGCATCAAACCTCCTCTGATGTTTAGAAACATGAAATGTTATTTTTCAAGAAGAGATGGCAGAACATAAAACAGAAATTTGTAGACAGTGTTTAACAGGTGGGAGAACTAACCTCACTTTATGTCTTTAATGTTTACAATGATACTGAAAAGAATTTATAACTAAGTAAAACACTTTCTGTATGTGTTGATATTTGTATAAAAATCTCATCGTGTAAATTGCAGGTTAAATTGCAAAGCAGCTCTGTACGGTATGCGGACAGATATTTTAAATGCGAGGTGCAGTAGTTTTGTCAATGACTGCTGGATATGCTAGTGATATTTAAAAAGTATTTAATTGTTAATGTACCTGGTCTTTGCACTGTAACAAGATAAGACTGGAAATAAGCAAGTTAAAATAAACAGTGTTGTGACTATGGACTTCTGGAGATGCAAAAGCAAACTGATCAAACACAAATAATTAAAAAAATATATATAAACTTTCCGTTTTTTAAAGAGGTGAATACTAACACTGCTGTACTAGGTTTAAGTTGTAGAAAAGTTGCTTTACGCAGATAGGCTAGAAAAAGGGAGAAATAATAATGAAAGTATGAAAACTTATAGTCATTTCATACATTAATAGTTACTATTTATTTTTCCACTAGCATCTGTAAGGAACAAAAAGGTGTATGCAAGTAATCCTGAAAGGTTTGACCAGTATGTTAACATACAAGGGTTCTTTCCTGCATTTGCAAAGTTATAAGCAGTTTTCTTTTTCTATTAACAAATGCTATTAGTTTGTGAAAAGGGGTCTGCAAATGCCAGAAATTAATCATGAATGGACTCTGTTCTGACTGAACTCCACAAAATACAATACAACTTTTAAAGGGAAAATGGCAAGCAAGCAGCTCACTAAAATACATGAAGTTTGAAACTGTGGAACATGATTAGTTACATAGCTTCCTACTTAGCAGTCTTAGTACTTTAAGACATGAAATATAACAGTCAAAAATGTATTCAAGAGTAACCAGTACACGTTTTCTTAAGGCTAAACAGCTGAACTTAACTGAAAGCATGCACGCTTTTCCACGTCTGGGAGGGGAATACAGATGAAGCAAGATAGCAATATGTCTAAGTGAGTACACTGGCTCTAATATGCACTTTAGCATGGTTAATCCCAACTTTAGAATAAGCAAGGTCTGTGGATGCAGCCATCTATTTGAGGCAACTCCTCCTATTTGAAGGAATAACTTTTTTTGAAAGTGTAAACAGTCAGGTGTTTACTGCAAGTTAAACGAGAGTTTTAAAACTGTTTAAGTTTTTTATTGAAGTCAAAAGTCTTTGCAAATTTAACAATGAGTTAAATAGAGGTAAGCAGCAGCAACTACAAACAAGACAAACCTTCCAGCATTAGTGTATGCATGTAATTGCAAGTTGGAAATATAGATTATTCAAATAACTGTTTAAAAATGTCATGTATAATGTGGGATTTTTGTTTTAACCCAAGAAAAGGCAAAAGCTAACACAGCAGCAAACTTAGGCATACCTGCATACCATGTACTTCTTCGTATATGCACAATTCAAAAACCAGCTGATAAAAAAATTGGAAAACCGTGAACCTTTAACAAAAACAGGTTAAGAGCTTTCGTCCTTTACAGTTCATAGGACTTCATCACAACCCAGAGTGATTTTAGTTTAAATAAAAGTTAAATTTAATCATGTGCTCACAACCATCTAATACAAAGCAACATGAACACTCTAGTAATCCGAAAAGTACAATGATTTAATGTTAACTGTTAAAGAGACTTGCACAAGTAAAAACACTTAAGTCTCTTCTACACATTCACTTTCGGCATCTACTTTCTGAACACAAGAGGTTACAGCTGACATAGAGCAGATAGACGAAAAACATCTGACACAGATATCCTCAGAAGGTCTCCACATCAGATGGGATAACCTCACAGAAAGAGCCATGGCTGGCCAATGCAAAAAAAAACCAAGAAGCATACCCTTTGGGAAAAACAAGGCTACCTTGGCTAAAATACAAATATAACCTAGGGAGCACAGAAAACAATCCACTGAGCACAGAAACCCAGGTTGACACAGTGTTGATTGAGTTTGACACTCATGTTGTTAAAGTAGTTGTAGCTAAAAAATATATCAAAAACACCTCATATCATGACTTGATTCACATCTAGGGAGAGGTCAGAGTCCGTCCCCTCCTGTACTCATCACTTATATGACCTAGTATTGAGCCCAATGCCGAATGTATCCTGACCAGACACCTGCTGACCTGCAAGCTGCCCCAAAAAAAAAGTTCCTCAAAACCAAAAAAAAAATATGTCAAAATATGCCCGACTGAAAGAAACCCAAGAAAATCACTCAGTCTCAGTCAGCTCAGAGGTGACCTGTGCCTGACCTGACATATAATGCCAAATCAAACCCAGATTTGATGAATTGATGAATATGCTTCACCTCAAAATCTAAATCCCTCACAAGGAGAGGGCGGAGACTTTACATAAGGGACACGTTATAAATAGGAGAGGACAGATTCATCACCTAGAGAGACAGAGACTCAGATGCTATGCTGATCCCGGAACAAATGTGAGCAAGGCAGAGGGTCTTGTCTTGTTCAGTTCAAGAGGAATCTTGGGGAATGGATGGGAGATATACCCCATACCCCAGGGATTACACTGCTGCTTGACAGACACAGCAAAAAGATAGGCATAGTTTTTATTTTAACTAAAGGGGGTGGCGAAGCATATATATAAATACTATAGGCTTATAAATGCCCTTGGGCAGATAGCCTAGTATGAACCTATGAACCTATGAACCTATAAAACAAATAGTTGCAAACTAATGAATAAAATGTTAAATGAAAACATTTTAATACTAAATTTTTTTTTTTTTTTACAATTTAGCTGCCGTTATTTTAATAGCTGGTATTACTGAAATGTGTTCATTAAGCCCAGGAAAAATAGAGGCATCAAACTTTAGTTGCACTCTGTATTCTAAGTTTCAAAATTATCCCCTCCTCCCAATCTGTGGTATTATTAGCAAAATACCAAATTTAAACAAAGTTGTTACACGTCAAAGTGCCTTTAAAAAGGGAACTGTTGGTGTTTTTCTTAAGAATGTCTTAACTGTGTTTGTAGATTCTCTTACAAAGATGCCTTTCGGTTTTACCCATGTAAATACATTGCAGTTGTATAAGTAGTGCATGTTAACTAATCCTTTAGTACCACAGTTTCCTTTGGCTAGAAACATTATCAAAGTGAGGTGCAGTTAAATTAATAGTTTCCTTCCAGCACGTATGAACACAGTCTACAAGCTCTGCAGCATTGTGTCAGAAGGCAGAAAATATTTCTACAATTTGTCATCTTTTTCAAATAATCCTTTAAAATTTCTCCCATTTTTTTAAGTAAATAGTGGTCTTTCACACACTAGTTTGAATATATCAAAATCTATTTTTAAAAATATTGCAACTGTCTTCCAAAATTTCATGAATCTGTTTGATGTAACAGTTAAATTTAATAACAAAAAAGTTAGTTCCACTATCTCCCTTTTTCAATGCAAAATCAGTTCCAATCTCATTCTCTAGACCTAGTAAGAGTTGGTACTTTGTTCCTCAACCTTTTAAAATTTCATCTCTTATATTTTGAAGTTAATTACAAGGGTAACATCTTTCCAAAGAGATCAGTTAGCTTGTATAGTTCATTTTGAAATAATTCAAACTTGGAACACATTCTAGCTGCTCTTACTAGTGGTCCTTTAAACACATTCTTTTTACAGTGGTGGCAACTTTTAAATGTAAACAAGTGTTGGAAAAAATTGTATTTCTGTAGATTGTTGACTCAAATTCACCAACGCGTCTATTCGTCATACCAGTTTCATTCAAATTAATGTGATCTAAACTATGTTGATAGGTGAATTTAAAAAAAAACTATACTGTTGTTAGTATATTTAATAAATTTGTCGGTATGCCACCCCCTGTACCTGTCTAAAGTATTCTCCTTCAAAGTAAAAAAGTTAAGAATAGTTTCTGTAACATATAGTAAGAATTTTATTAATTTGTTGTCTAGATCCGTTTTAATGGTAAGTAAAAAAAATTATAATCCAGCTTCAAGGGGTATGCTGGTCAACAACATAGACTGCTAAAGAAGACATCCCATAAAAATCTTGTTTAATTTTAAAAAAAAATTCTATGAATCTTCACAATGTGGGGGATAAAATTCAAAAATGTTATAAGGGTCCGGTCAACAAAAACAGGAAAAAAAAGGGGTAAGTTTGTTGGCATCCTGTAAAACATTGAAGTAATACCACAGAATGAGAGGAAGGTAATTGGGAAACTTAGAATACAAAGCGCTCATATGGCAACTTAAGTTTAATGCCTCTGTTTTTCCTGGGCTTAATGAACACATTTAACCACCACCAGCTCTTAAAATAACAGTGGCTAAACTGTGTATGTATTTTATATATATATATATATATATATATATATATATATATATCAATTTACTTTTAGGATAATTAGAGTGCTAATGTTGCTTTGTTTATATTGGATGGTTGTCAGCACATGATGTATTTAACTTTTAAACAAAATGAATGTTGCGCTGGGTTTTGATGAAGTCCTATGAAGTGTAAAGGATGACTGTACTTAACTGTCGAACTGAGCTTGTTTTTTGTATTAAATATACAAGGTTTCCAATTTTTTTACTAACTGATTTTTGAATTTTGGATATCATACTAAGTATACAGTATACAGGTATGCCCAAGTTTGGTGCGCTACACAAGCTTTTAACTTTTCTTGGCTTTGAATTTTGGCTGCACAAACACACTGTTTTCTTTGGATTACAGATGACATTTGGAATATGGCAGTGTTCCCCTGCTGACAGTTTCCTTGACGTACAGAAGTATCTCCCAGTTGGTGTACTTTATTTTCACCATTCTGCAGTCAAATGGTTGAAGGGACTACAGTGCAGGAAAATTTAACACAACTAATTAGTACCTTTGAGGTGGAAGTGTTATGACCTAAGCTTAATATTAAGAAACAGGAAGTTTATTTGGTTGAACTGGACATCGCTTACTCTTATCCAAAGAATGTTCATCATAATAATGGCGAGAGTACATTTTGGTAATTCTGCGAGTAACAGGGATAAATTCAATGTATCATATGAACTAAATTATGAATAGGTTTCCCAGTCATGCCCCACCCTGAGTTAGACATTAATAAAGGGAATGGATTTCCCACCCCTATCACTTCTACCCGATAGACCAGAGAAAAATACCCAATGAACACCAAGGTAACCTTTTTCAGGATTTTCCCCCTTTTATCGAATTCAGTAAGGGAGATGAAAAAAAATAAAGGCAAGGGGAGAGGGAAGGGGAAAATCCAGCAGACAGTTTTGAAGACCTAACACAATTTAAAAAGCAGAGGATACACTCTGAGCCAGATATATGACCAGACACACAAGTAGAAATTAAAACAGATAATGGGAAGGTGCTATGCCATGAAGGCTTCAACATATTTAATTACACGGATGAACATCGCTACTGAACACTTTTCTCTGTTTAGTAAAAGGTTTTAAATTCATCCCCAACAGTTTTGTGGACATCTCCAATTTAATTTTGGAACTCAAGCTGTTTACTTGAAAAGTGAATCTTTCTGTACAGTTTCACAGCACTGCAAAGACAGCACGGTTAAGGAAAATAAGTGTAGGGAGAAAAGTACCTATAATCTAGCCCTGAATCCAGCAGTGGCTACTTTTAAAAAGATTTGCAAAAGACATTTTTTACGAATTTCACAAAACCAAGAAATGATGGTACTGGAATTAAAGTAGGAAAGGAATGTTTTAAATCCCCTATGAGCCAACAATCACATTAGGGTGATGAAAGATGACAAGGTAGGAGGTACAGTACTGGTGGACAAGATGGCATATGTTAGCAAGACATTTCATATTTTACAGGATACCAACAAATACATTATGATGTCCAAAAATGAAATTTGTATTGCATACAAGAAAACTGATTTCTGGAGGATTCCCTTATGCAAGGTATTACATCTCTAGACACCTACAATTTTTTTTTTGTATTCAAAAAAACCTTTGGATTCCTGCTTTGTTTAATACTCCTAAGGTCCACAAAGACCACTTGAATCCCCCTTATAGATTGGTTGTTGTGGTGTGGGGTCAAAAACTTACCCTTTAGCTGTTTTTGTTGCTCGGACTCTTAAAGTTTTAAATTTTATCCCGCACATTGGAAAGGGTTCATGGGATTTTTTTTTAGAAAAATTAAACAAGATTTTTATGAGATGTCTTTTTTAACAGTCAAAGTTGATGACTTTAACCCAGTTTCATGGGGGTATGTTGGTGAATTTTTTTTTTTTTTTTTTTTTATATATATATACACCTAGCATTACTGGAAATAATGGATCTAGACAACTAAATTAATAATTTTTTTCCTTTATACTGTTTTTTTTTTTTTTTTTTTTTTTACTTTGAAGGAGAATACTTCAGACAGGTACATGGGATGGCAACGGGTCAGCTTGTGCCCCTATAAATGCAAATTTAGTAATATATTCTTGGGAGAATAAATTTATTTTACATTCAGTATATACTGATAGCTGGAAAACATACCTTGGATACCTGGATGGCATCTTTATCTGGACTAAAACTGAAAAACACATCAACAAATTAATAGCACTATATATTTTTTTAATTCACCTATCAACATAGTTTAGATCACATTAACTATATGGGCGTCACTATTCTGAAGAATAGAGGCTGGGGTGCTTTCTGTGCAGAGTCTGCATGTCCTCCCTGTGGTCGCGTGGGTTTCCTCCGGGTGCTCCAGTTTCCTCCCACATCCCAAAGACATGCTGTAGGTGGATTGGACACTCTAAATTGGCCCTAGGCATGAGTGTATGCGTGTGTGCGCCTTCTGTGGAAGGCTGGGTGCAGGTCTGGCAACTCGACACTGTAAAACTCCACTGCCAATCATGAGCAGCCAGGTGATCCGCTCTGATGCCCCCTAAATGGGAAAAGCCGAAAGAAGAAGAAGAGGTGCAAGTAAATTTGAGTCAGCAATGTACAGAAAGCCAACTTTTTCCAACACTTATTTCCATTTTTAGAGTTGCCACCCTCACCACTGTAAAAATATTTGTAAAGATATTTCTGCCTTCTGGTACCCGGTGCTGTGGAGCTTGTAGGCAGTATTCATACATGCTGGAAGGAGACTTGATTACTTTAACTACACCCCACTAGCCAAGAGAAACTGGTACTAAAGGATTAGTTTACATAGCAGTTTGTATAAGCAGTGCATTCTACTTGGGTAAAAGCAAAAGGCATCTTCATAAGAGAATCTACAAACAATTATGACATTCGTAAAAAAAACACCAACAGTTCCCCTTTTTAAAGGCACCTTGACATGTAATAACTTTACTAAGTTTAAATTTGGTATTTTGGAAGTAATACCAGAGAATGAGAGGGAAGGTCATTGGGAAACTTTTTTAGAATACACAGAGCTCATATGGCAACTGAAATTTAATGCCTCTATTTTTCCTGGGCTTAATGAACACATTTCAATAACACCAGCTCTTAAAATAAAAGTGGCTAAATTGTAAAAAAAGATTTAGTATTAGGTTTTCATTTAACATTTTATTCAATAGTTTTTAATTATTTGATGTTTTACAACTTCAATTTTTTTTTACTGGTCTTAATTTTAACTGTTAAAGTGACTTAATCAATTTACTTTTTGGATAATTAGAGCATTAATGTTGCTTTGTTTGCATTGGATGGTTGTGAGCACATAATTTAACTTTTATTTAAACACAAACTGTAAGTCACTCTTGAGTTCTGATAAAGTCCTATGAAGTGTAAAGGACGAAAGCACTTAACCTGTTGAGTTTGTTTGTTATACTGACGTTTCACTGTTTTCCAATTTTGTTTACCAACTAGTTTTTGTATTTTGGATATTATACCAAGTAGTACATGGTATACAGGTACCTAAGGTTGGTGCACTACATCTGCTTTTGATTTTTCTTCATTTTGAATTTTGGCTGCAAGGACACACATTTTTCTCTGGTTACTAATATTTCTGTTTTAATCCGAACAGCTCCTTTGATTCTGAGAGGGGGTCCAACAATGACAAAAGAGGGAGAGAAAAGATAATGGTAGATCTGTGGTAGTAAAAGGTTATTGGAAGGACAGTAGGATTATACTGACATACTTGTATTCCACCAGACAACTACTACTATGGAGCTTAGGAAAAGTTTGGGAGAAATCAGCTTTCAGCAGGAAATATTACTTATGGATGGACAGTGGAGACTGGAGCCTAATTTAAAATACAGAGGCTGTATCATAGGTATTTAGAATGGAAAATGAAATAGAGTGTAGATTTCTGAAGCATATGAGAATATTAATTAATAAGGAAGCTGTGAGTTCAGTATCATGAATCCCAACATAATTTGCATATCATTCCCCAAGAAACACTAATATAGCTAGACTGGACAGAAATATTTCACAAGAGCATGTGTGTTTAACTAAAAGCCCTGAGACACACGCAACAAAAAGACTGACAATGATGTGGGATAATGATGTGAGACAATGGAACTTTATTAAACACAGAAGAATGTAAGGAACAGGCGATGAATATGAGCCAATTGTTGTTAGACAAGACAGAAATTACTTCAGAAGGAATTGCAAGCAAGTCCGAATGGAAACCTCAGGAGAACTGAACTGGTAAAACTAGAAACTATTACAACAAAATAGCTAGGTATGTAGCAAACACTACATTCAGATCTCACCACTGCTCTCCCTTAAAACAATGAAACTGATTAGAGCTTCCCCAACTCTTAGACCTTTCTCAGGCTGACATGGTTTACAAAATCTTTTACCATCCTGAAATAACTCCCTCACTACAAGGTTTACTAGAGCCTTATTTCTGCAACAGAAACCTGTGCTCTAACAATAAACCCCTCTTATAGATCTCAACAGCACACAATCGTGCTGATGAATCCGTCTACTCGCATTACATTGCCAATATTTGGAATTCTCTACCTAGTAACATCACATTTAGCACTGCTTTAACTAAATTTAAACAGACACTAAAAACCCACCTTACAAGTAAATGGCTCTGCCTCAGATTAAGAATTTCCCACTCCTCAGATAAACTTTCTTCATACTAAACACTACTACCCTTGACTTCACTGTTGATTTATATATTATTATTACTACTAACTTATAGGTACCCACTCAAGTGGGAACTCTACTAACCAACAACAATTGTGTAAATATAACTCAATATCATTTTCTGTCACCTTGTAACAGCCCATTTTATTCCAGTTGTATCTTTATTTGAGCATACTCTGCTATCAATATCTGTAAACCTATACACTATAACCAACTGTATACATTGTTTTACTGATACTGCCTCACTTAAGCTACTATTTGTAATATACTGTCTGTTAGTTTTTTCTTGTGTATTTCTCTGTGGGGAGCTTTTCTCTCCAGGCCTCTGCTGAAAAAGGAGATGCTGTCCAGTTGGACTATCGTGGTAAACAAATGTAAAATAAAATAAATAGAAATGCAGTTTAAAAATATTGTAGAAAATAAGAAAAAAAAGAAAGGAAAGAAGCAACAGAAATTATTCAGGAGTTTAAAAAGGTTAAAGTATAGCAGATGACTGGAGCTGTCACAAAACAAGAAAACAGGCAACTGTAGAGTGCTGAATGGAAAAGAGAGGAGTATTTGAATAATATGCATGAGTTAAAAAAGGTTGTTGTTAAGCAACTATGTTTGACAATTCTAGATGGCAAAAGCTTTTAGCGCAAGGGCTTATGAAAACAGAAATGTAGAAAGTACTGCAGCCAAACACAGGGAGCTTGTGACAAAAAAAAAATACATAAATAACTAGAGATCCTACTGACGGATTGGATAGGTTTCATAATTTTACAAAGATTGATATAAAGCAGAAGAATAGAAAACCAAGAAATGCAAAATGGAAATATTGGTGGAAAGCTATGCCAATGTCAGAGGATGATGATACTCAAGTAATAGCAGAGAGAGAAAAAGGGACGAGATAAAAAATGGTGGTGTATGATGAATCTACAGGGAAGTGTCCAGTAAACAACAGTATTCCTGTTGAAGTTGAGGAAATAAAGTGATAAAGATCTGGAAGGATTTGTTCAACCAACCATGTTTAATGGGGGGAATCCTAGCATCTTTGAAAATTCACTATTCGACCATTAAAGAACTTCGGCCAGGTTTAACCCTCTGCAACCTACACATACCAAATTCACAACCTATGTACCTCAGAATTCAGGGAATACTCCAATGTAGTGCAGCCTTAGACTGATTATTCCTATTCACCATGGTCAATGTTGAGACTGCAATTAAAGTTCTGTGATCACCAAAAGGAAAACTGCCTTTGACACCATAATTTTCCAAAAGGGTGGCTTTCTACCAGATAAGACAGTTCAGTTTATAACCCATCTGAAATGACTAGCACAGCAGCTATCAACTCTTCTATTCTCTCTATAAAGGAAACCGCTCCCCTGACCTACTAAACTTGTGCACTTATTTCTGATAAGCCTTAAATGGCAGTGCATGACTACGGTGAGAAGACTTCAGTATCCACAGCTGTCCAGCCCCACAAACTGGCAGTAGCTTGGTAGCATAGGTTTAGTTCTCTAAGGCAAGATCTTTGTTTTACCATTTATTCTGTTTAAGTGAAGCAAATTATGCAAGGTCACTCACATCACAGAATGGTGAGAACATTCCTCAGAAGTGCACATAGGACTGAGTGGAAGGATAAAACTTTCATCCTGTTAGAGTACGAGTCAGGATATTAAGCCAGAGATCTTTTTGGTACTGAAACATAAAAAATCTGTACCCCTGAATGACTGTATTCCATTTAAATGGAATGTTACATAACGGTATGCAGTGTTGATGCTAGATTAAGAGAAATTATGCTTTATTTCCTAGCATTGAGGGGAAGCCTAGGATTAAACACATCAAGTATTTGTTTGGTCCAACACTTTCTGAAGAACTCAGTTTGCAGTAGGCAAGCTTAGACATGCCTCTTGATGTCAGCTTGTGAGTCAAAAAAGGACATCACAAAAACAGGAGGCGGTCCAAGACAGAGTCTGGTAGTACACTGGTGGGGACACTTTTAAGAAAATATCGAACATACTAATATGGTTCTATCACAGCAATCCCAGAGCCTGTTATCCAGTGAACTACATAAGGGGTTCATTCCGAGTTGGAAGACTGTCAACCCCAACATGTGGGACAGTTTCAAAGAGTTTGGAGGGGTATTAACAGGCAGCGTGGACTGTATGCCCTTCATCCATGGCCTCAATAATCCTCCTGAAAAACTCAACTAGGCCAAGTATATATGATCTTGCCTTTTATGAACCCAAGCTGATGTGTATCCAGGGATATTGGGTGACTTGTTTACAATTGGTTATAGTTAAATTATAACAAATGTTATACCCACGCAAATACTAGTAGGTTTGTAAATCCCAAGGTCAGCAGAAGGCCAACTTTATTCCAAGCTACCACAACAGCTGCTTTGCACACCCTGGAAATGTAACCAATGGAAAGATTCTGATTTAAGATTTAATGAAGGTGTTTACTAGGCTGGTCTTAGTGCTCTCAGCAGACATCCGCAGATATGGTCAGGACCCATGGAACTAGTAATATACTGAATAGTCTTAGTCGAGTTATTTTGGAAGGGGAAGTGTGAAAAGGAATGGGGAGGCTGGTGGGTGGGGTGAAAATGGAAGAAAATTTGTCCACAAGAATACTACCAATGTCCTTAGGGTCAAAGAGGTTCTATTACACAGAACGTTGAGTAGAAAATTGGTGGCTACTTCAAAGCTTTTTAATATAGCTGCAGAAGGCCTTATGTGGTCTTCTAAACTTGCTCCCATCCTAATTTCATAAATCAGCCTTACATGTCCTAAAAACTTGAGACTTGACAATTTTATTTTGTTATAGAATTTGTTGATGTGTTCTTCCATATGGATTTAGTTTTCGACTTGCCACTACACTCGTGTTGGCTGTAGTTACATGTCTCAATACATTCATTACTTCATTCATTTACACACACACACACACACACACACACACACACACACACACACACACACACACACACTTTGTTGACTGGGTTAGTCCCACTAAGCCAATGGGCTTTTTTCAGGGGAGATCCAAGGTGGTATTCATACGGATTAAAGGAAATTAAGCCAAAACACTGGGGGAACTTCTACTGTTTTTTTTTTTTTTTTGACAAATGCTATTAAATCTTTTACACCTACGTGCGCTACCATTAACTCAAGCAGTTGGGACCTCAGTTTAATGTTACATCCAAAAGATTGCATACTCAGAAGAGCAGCGCTCTACTTATTCTGTAGTGCAGTGTCAGTATTGGAAATAATTCAACTACCTGGTGTGAGAACAGAACTTACATTCTTTGATCATGCCTTTTCAGCAGAAACCAGGAAACAAAGGGTAGCATTTATCCTGGTATTTAAAATATGCACAGCAAATCACAAGTATAACACATTATACCTGGCTACACTCGGGGTTAACTTCAGAGGTTCTTGGTGCTCCTTCCTTTCTCAGATGAAAAATTGAATTGAATTGGAGGGATTCCAGCTAAAAACACTGCAGTGGGTCCTGACAGTATTGACAATATCACTGGATGTATCTTAAATAGTATGAAGTATGACTTTGCGCCCCTTCCCCCAATAACAGTGCTCAACTTCAGCCTCCATACAAGTTTTGTACCAAGAAAATGGAAAACAGCTACAGTCGTTCCCCTGCATAAGGGAGGACCTTCCACAGACCCATAAGTCTGACCAGCCTCCCATGCAAAGCCATGGAAATACTAATCAATAAAGACATAGGGAACCTTCAAACCAAAGGAATGGATGAAGTTAAAACTTTATACACTATATACTTTGACATGGCCAAAGCTTAGGACAATCCCTTACTAAGGTATAGAGGAAAAGCTAAATAAACTAGAAATAAACCCCTGTCACCAGGTGGATTGCCAACATGCTCACAGATAGGATGCAGGAAATCAAAAATGGGGAAGTTACCTTCACAGAGAGACCGGTCACCAGTGGAGGCCACCAGGGTTTTGTGCTGGGACCTCTCCTCCTTGACACTTACTTCTCTGAAATAAGCGCCAATACCAAAGCGGCTCTGGTTAACAGTTTGCAGATAACTGCAAGACAGGAGCACTCACTGAATCCCAAATGTCTTGGCCATCCTTCAAGAAGGGTCTCAGATAAATAAATGGTGCCAAAAATCAATGACAAACTAATGCTAATGTCATCTACCTCAAGAACTACCACACTAACAATATGCCCCTAACAGTTGTTTAGGACTTGGGAACTTGTGTGAACAGTGAGCTAACTTTCAACCAACATGTGTCTAGTCTCGTAAACGTCCTTCTATATTGCACAACATATAAACATGGCAATGTGTCTAGATCTAGGAATGTCACTGTCCCTTTTACTCAGCCCTCATTAGGCCTATCATTGAGTATAATGCCCCCTTTAGCATGCATCTGTCCAGACACATGCAACAACCGGAATGCCCACAGAGATGCCTTACTGTAAGGATACAAGGCCTGAACAATATGTCCTACACGGACAGGCTCAAAGCCCTAACACTATACTCAGTATCATACAGACTGCTAAGAGGTCCCTTGCGTCTGGCATGCAAAGCATCCCCCAACCAGTCAATGATGGATTTTCAGCACATCAGCAAGCCAAATGGCATAGGAAATGCTTTGTCTTGGGATTTAAACCGTTTCTGCAACATCTGTAGAATGGTTTGGAGGTACACGTACACATAGCTCTCAACCTTCCATCTCCAAAATGAGGAACAAATGGGCAAAATGTGGAACACATACTAAGAGGTTGCTAACAACTACAACTAGGAAGGTCATAGGATGGTTAAAATATGCACGTTTTACTTATAAAATGATCTTAATGAATTAATATGACTCTTCTATTTACCATGGATATCGGTTAAAAAATTCCTAACACTGAATGTGTGACAGGCCCTTTTAATGTGGAACTTCAAGGAACATGAACTTTTTAAGAGCCCACTTGAGAGGTATGCACGTATATATCAGAGGATACAGCTGCTCTGGGACTGACTTCCCACCCACATAAAACAAAGCTCATCACTGTCCACCTTTAAGCACAACTTGGATACATGGATGACAAACAGAAAATTTACCCCAGGACTGCACCCTGTACTACTATTGCACACAGCACTCCTTCATGCTTTATCCCATGCATGGGGTCCCCTCAAATTATCTGTGGTATGATCCCAGTTATTTTCATCAGGAGTAATATATCAACCATAGGATTTAGCAAGGCCAACGCAACACCAAAAAGGACAAGTTAATTCAAGCACCATAAAGGAAACTGGCAAGGGTTAAAATGGCCCACCAGGCCAGCTAGCCTAGTACATACCTATAAATCTATAAATGCGGCTACTACCAGATCAGCAAATGAGCTGGAACCTCCCAGTAACGGGTGCTTCAAGAGGACCTCTTCAGGTCAGCAACAGAACCATTTCCTCTTTTTAAGCTGTGATAAGCTGTGGTTAGC
Source organism: Protopterus annectens (assembly GCF_019279795.1). Lineage (NCBI taxonomy): Eukaryota > Metazoa > Chordata > Ceratodontiformes > Protopteridae > Protopterus > Protopterus annectens. The sequence continues at coordinate 563,007,767 of NC_056729.1, forward strand.
TGAATGACAAAGAACAGTAATATTACAAAAATAAAGGCAATCCTCTAGCCCCTCCAATCAAAGTAACTTACTTTTTGACAGGGTTAAGGACTGAAAAGTATGGTCAATACTTCTTTATGAAAGCATACTTTGCATTTTGGTAGCAGAGTCTGCTAATATTACTGGAAACTTTTAAAACGGTTAGCGACTCTAAAGCTACCTGCCATTTTTACATAGAAGGTGTCATTATTGTAATGGCCAGTCTCAATGCTCTCTATTCACTTTAAAGTACTGAACTGCATGGAATTATGCTTACTTTTACTGTAATCTACACAACAACTGCAGAGCATAGTTTACTAATCTTCAACTTACTGGAGACCTTTGTTTAGTAAACTAAAGCTGATTTAGTGTTAAGGCATGAAATAGACTTATCTTTAATAAGCATTTCGTGAAGCCTTTGCTTTTTGCATGAGAGAGGTAGAGGATTTCTTTCTTCCTTCACCTGTATGGTGTATGTGTGGAGGGGGTAGCAATGCTGCTGGGAGACGCATACTCACGATTCTCACATGTTTGCACCCCACAAGGCTGAGCTCTTCTCCCAGCATAACCAGTTTGCATTAGAGGAGGACTGCAACCTCCTCTTTGGTAAACGTATGCATTACTGTAAATAGTTTTATCTTGTTGACTGCTACTACTGTTCTCACTGTTCTAATACCAGTGACATCATATCTAATAGTAAACATGCTTTATCCCATTCTATATCTGCATATTTGTGTATACTATTAGCAAAGAATGGGATAAAGCATGTTTACTATTAGATATGATGTCACTGGTATTGGAACACAATTATATACAATATGAGGGTGAATTTTTCAGTCACACCAGAGGCGTAGCTATGGGAGCTGCATGTGCTCCCATATACGCCAATCTGGTTATGCTTGATTGGGAGGAAATTAAAGTGTTCAGTAGTGAATTTATGAAATATATCAAATACTACTCTCGATACCTAGATGACATTTATATATTATGGGAAGGTAGTACAGCATTATTAGACCAATTTCTAGACTATCTTAGTCAGAGTAGTAATTTTCTCAAATTCACTTTATCTAGTAACCATCATGGTGTTCCGTACCTTGACACAATTGTTTCTAAAGGAGAAACAGGATTCAAATCAAGAATTTATAGAAAAAATACATTCCTCTAATAGTTATTTAGAATTCACCAGCAATCACCCAAGGAACAAATTTATTAATATTTATGAAGGGCAAATCATACGTGCCACTAGAATGACTTCTGAATATGCTGATATGCTAGAGGAAGTGACTTTTATTACAGCTATTTTCAAGGAAAGGGGATATGAGGCTAAGATTATGTCTAGAGTCAGTCAAATAGTAATCAAAGAATTGGGAGGTAGATGTAAACCTCTACTGGGACTCAATTTTGAGCATGTGGTAAATATTGATACTACTGACCACACCTCTAATGATAATGCATCTTATGGTAGGAGGTGCGTCTTGGAGTATGAACCATATAGGTAAAATAAAGAAAATTGACAGACAATTGGAATATTATTCAAGTTGATGATTTAGTGAGAATTTTAGGGACTGGACCACAGTTTGTGTTTAAGATGGGACATAATATAAAGAATTACCTAGAGAGGTAATTGGAATAAAATTTCCCAAAATACACATACTAAAAAATGTGGTAATTGTAAACAATGTAATACAATTTTGCAGGAAAATAGTATAGTGTTAGAGAACATAAACAGAACAAGGGTTAGATTTAAACAGGGAAATTAACACTAAAATGATTATATATCTGGCAAAACGTATGGTCTGCTCTGGATTCTTTGTTGTTGTGTCTTTCGGCTTTTCCCGGTTGGGGTTGCCACAGCGGAACTCCGGTCTGCTAAATGATTGGTAGTTGATTTTTACGTGCCGAGTTACCAGCCCTGACGTACAACCTTCAACGAAGGTACGCCCATTCACGCATGTCTCCACACAGAAGACGCTCTGGCTGAGAATCGAACCGGACAGCGTCTTACTGTGGGGCAACAACGCTACCGCAGCAGCACTACCACTGCGGGTTGGTCTGCTCTGGATTCTATATAGGAAAAAACTGAAAGGAAATTTAATGAGCGCATTTTATGCGCATTTATATAGTATCAAAACCAAGGATGAGAATAATGCATTGTATAGACATATTAAGAAGTGTGGGGATAGGCATTACTTTAATTTTGCAATAGTAGACAGTGTTCAATTTGATCCTGGGGGGGGGGGGGGGGGGACTGCAAAGGACTGCTGTCATATAAAGAATATTGGTGGCAAATTTTCAGACTCTTCCACTCCACCAGGTCTGAATGATGTAATTTCTATTAAACCTTTGTTAGCCATAGCATGAATGCATACAAATGTATTCAAATTACATGAGGGTCTATTCAAAGTACTGTTAGGTGTATATATGACAGACAAGTCGTATTTGTATATTCATTTTTATTACTGTCATTTAGTTTCATATATATATATGAATAGCATATATATACACGAGTAGATTTTAAACGAGTAGTAGTCAGCCGATGAGGTTTAAGCAACCCGCTGGATGCAAACTCTGTGTATTGGCGATTTGTGATTTTAGGGTATATTTATAATTATTAACATTAGCAGTAGTGGTTTAGAAAGGTTAGTTCAACATTTATATTTAATACGTGATAACTGGAGATATGATCGGTGGTTATTTTAATCATTTTAGTTTTTTCAGTTGCTTGCAAATACAGGCTAGACATACGATAATTCATTATAATGTAATATGTCTTTAAAAGTATTGTGTTTTTTTTATTCAGCGCTTTTGGCGCCAAAAAGTTTATTTAAATGCAATAAGGTCCTTTTTTCAGAGTTCTGATGAAGCTTGCTGTTGAGCAAGTGAAAGCGCTTAACCATTGGATTTGTTTGTAGTACTTGTTCAATAAAATTATTTGTTTTTATGCGGACCTTAGCTGAGATTATTTTACACTTCACTTTGGTTGGAACTGCTGAATTAAGGGAGTTTGAGTCTCAAGACACAGAGGAAGTAAGCGTTCTTCACTTATTGTTGGTTCTGATTTTATGGAAGGGGGGGTATTACTGAGCATGAACTTTTTTGTCATATCTGGGAAACGCAGGATATTTGAGATTTGCACATTAAGTTTGTGAAGGTACTATTGATTACAGAATCTTCTTTCTTTGGTTAGCACTTTCATGGGAATAACTCCCACTTCTTCAGACCATTGAATAAAACAGTATACTACATCATATATAACACAAATCACAGCCTTTCCCAATTAGTACTAATCAAACCCAGTTAACATCAGTATTTGATTCTTAAAGTGCCTAAACTTAAACTGAATAAAAATCTTTATTCAATCCACACAGAGATGTATTTCCTTAAATCAAGTATGTAGAAGCATAACGAAAGCATAATAAACAGAATCACTAAATCATAACAAATGGCAATAAAAAACTTTTTCTAATTGCGTATGAACACACTTATGTCATAGTCTACCCAAATATATATACAGACATCTAAAAAATATATACACAAAAAATACGCATAAATATGACCTTAAAAATACATACATACACGCCAATAACATTAGCTTGTACATGCTAAGTACTAACATTCATATTCTTCATTGGAATGTCTATAAAATATAAAAAGAAACTGCAGGAAACAAAAACTAAAAAGACAAAAGGTCCATCCAATCAAACACTAATACACTAACAAACTCCCATAACCTTCCACATTACTATCTACAGAGACTTCTGTTTTTTTAGGATGGGCTTTAAAGGGGTTCTATCATTGAGCCCCCCTGCCTCTATCCGCCTGCAGCCAAATAATCCATCTCACTTCAGAGGTCTCCGTCTTATTAATGATATCCCCACCTCCCTCTCTCATTTACTACCTCAATGATCATGAATCTAAATGTGTACGCTGTTCCCTTCTCTGATATATGTTTGGTTAGAGCATTGGTTTTATCCATATTCCTCATGCCCAAAAGGTGTTCCCTTATTCTATACATCTATACTCCCTATTCGTTTTTCCTACACAATACCCTGAGCATAGATTATATTCAGCTAAGTTTACTACATTCTTAGTGCAGCAACTCACTGTGACTGTAAAACTGTACTCTTTTCCTGTATCTGGATGTTTAAACTTGTTCGTGGAATCTATCCATTGACACTGATTACAATTATTACATGGAGCTGTTCCCTGATTTTGTCTCATGCTTCAATTAACTTTAGGCCCATAGCAAAGTAACCTTTTCAAAGATTTTTTGTTTTTGATAAGGAACTTAGGTTCATCTCCCACTACCTTCCCTAATTTGGGGGTCATGTGTTAGTATAGGCCAATATGTCCTGACAACATCAATCATCACATTTACATCACTAGTATGACTAGTAGATACTCAGTTTACTTTGGAAGCTATTTAGTCAACCTCGGTTGATTCTCTTCTCATGCTAAAAAAGGGGTTTGCCTGTTGTTGTTCTCAATGTCTTGATCTCATCAACACCACCCCCAACATCATTACTCTTATAGCCTCTCTGTCTAAACCTCATACAAAGATCATCCACTTCCTCACAAAATGTATCATCTTCTGCTGTCAATCTAGACCCCCTTAAATCTTGACCCCTCACTACATTTTTAAACACATATTGAGGGTGCATACTCCCTCTATGTACAAATGTATTTCTATGACATTCTTTCCTATGAACCTTCGTGGACCACCACCCATTCAAATTCCTATACACACTGACATCAAGGAAATCAACGGTAGTGTGTGAAAACTTCAAATCTAACCTCAAAAATGAAGTGCTTTTGTTCAATTCATCATGAAATTCTAACAATTCCTGTTCGTATCTACACCAAAGCAAGAAAAGGTAGTCTACAAAACGTTTGTAGAAAACAACCTACTGCCACCTACCCCCTATTATATGTTTCTGTTCCTAGTTGGCCATTACTATATTTGCGTAACTATTTGCGCTAGATGTCACCATGGCCACCCAGTCCTTCTGGCGGTAGATCACATGGTCAAACAACATATTATTCACCAATACTTGTTCCATGAGTAAGCAACTGAGCTCTATGCGGCTTCCAGTGTCCATCTTTAGTCAAATATTCCCTCAACATCTCCAAACCTACAGTATTTGGGATAGAGGTAAATAAGGAACTCACATCTAAGGTAGCCATTATAATAGAACCATGAGTATAATGTCATGTTTCTACATGTTTAAACAGCTCTACCAACAATTGTTGGGTGGCACACAAAATTTCACAATTCTTACTTACCAAAGGTCTCAGCAATGTTTCAATATATATAGAAATAGGTTCAGTTAACCAACCCTCCTTGAGACAATCTGTCTCAAGGGTGGGTTAGTAGAGTTATTATGAATTTTAGGGAGACCCTGCATGATGGGTATGAATGGGTTAGGTACCAAAAAATAATTATATTGGTCATTGGTTATCCAGTCATCTAACAGACAATCATATAACAAACTCAACTTCTCCTTCAGCCTCTCAACATTATTTTTGTCAATAATACAATACACATCCCTGTCTTGCAATAATATCTTCATTTGATGATCATAAAAAGCTTTATCCATGATGACTGTGGGGCTGCCTTTATCGGCTCTTTTAATCACAACAGACTTGTCTCCACTATGAAAGTTGTCATCCTTACCATCAAAAGGTTGCTATTATCAAAGGGCAAATGGTGATGTTATCAAGGATTACAAGTGAAGACAACGTATTTGCCCTTGAATTGTAGAAATTGATAGAGAGCATTGTACTGCCTAATGCTAGAGGAGTGGTTTCCAGCTCTGAAATTGTAATTTTATTAGCCTTTTTGGGCTGATTTCTATCCCTTTCAACTTTCTGGCTTAAAAACGCATGTGTTTGCACATTTTTCACATCATGCAGCACTACGAGGATACAGTTAAACTATTCCAGGTGCCAGAAAATCTGCTCTTCAAATTTTCCCTTAAAACTAGCTGGTTTCTCAGTAGTAGCACTAAAATCTGAACCCCTGTGACTAGCACTTGCTCTAAAACCTGCTGTAAAGCACTAGGAAGCCTGAACCTGATACAAGCACTCAGCTCTCCTTGTCAATAAGGAGAAATTAATCATAGGCACTAAACAGCCTACAATTGCAAAGTACCTTGCAAAGGTAAGGGAAAACAGCTCTTAAACCTTACAAAAAAGCACCTAAACAGGCATGTCCAAGGGTCAACTTCCAGTGGTTTCTCCTGTCCACCTGGTTAATCTGGGCATACTGGGGCAATGCGGCAACTGCCTCATGTACACAGACAATCCTCTCCTCCTACCACCCAACACTACAACCTGCGAGAGATGCACTTACATAGCCAAACTGGAAGCAAAGCTCTCGCCAGTCAAGACTGTGCTAGACAGTCAAGAGGAGAAGGCTAACACCTGCATTACACCTCTAGCAACTCATAGCCCTTCAAAACCCACACCATCAACTCCCACAAATAGCAACACTAAACCCACATATGCGTAGGCCCTTAACATTAACCTGCCCAAGCAACAAGGACCTCCAAAGCCAAAACGCAAACAAACACCAGTCGCAACCAAAGTGACACATAGCTCACAACACCAGTGTGCCACCCAACAACAGCCCCTAAGGCAAGACAATGTACCCAACACTTCAGTCATAGGTGACTCTATAGTCAGGCACACTGATGTCCCACTCACCAGGCTGAACAAGGAGAAAATTACAGTCAGCTGCCTGTCGGGTGCCAGGATCCGCCACATAACGCATGCACTCAAGTCACTCCACAACAAGTACAAATACGACTCTGTCATTGTCGATGCTGGAGTAAATGACTTGAGACGTACCTCCCTGGACTACATGAAAAGAGACATGGAAGAGCTCTTGGATCACGTGACCCAGGCAGGTAAGACCCTATCCCTGAGTAGCATCCTGCCTTCGCCCAGAATGATACCACAGTATAATGACAAAATGAATTGGCTAAGCTTCTGGTGTCATTCAAAGGGGATCCAGTATTTGTCTGCCTGGGAAGACATGATAGACAAACCACGATGCTTTGCCAGAGATGGTCTTGCACCGGTCACCCCTGGGATTCAGGTTACTGGCTAAAGCTCTTGCCACCCCTATAGTGCCTTTTTTAGGCAAGGTTCAAAGGATAAAACCACGACCATAACAGATACAAGCATGCAAAATCTGAAGGCAATGCTACTCAATGCTAGAAGTCTAAACCTCAAAATGCACTCTCTCGAAGCACTCATAAAAATGGAGAACATCGATATCTGTGCAGTGACTGAGACCTGGTTCAAGGCTCCAGAGAGCACCCCTGCAATACCAGGCTACAATTCTTACCACACTTTTTGGCCACAAAACCAAGACCGAAACACTAAAGGTGGAGGAGTGTCCATATTCACCAAGGATATTCACACCTCCAGGCTAGTTGCCCAACACAATGCATCTGAAATTCTCCAGGTGCAACTAACACTGGGTAAGACTGCAATCCAAATTGTAGCTTGCTACAGATCCCGCACCATACCCCAAGATTCTCACTACACCTTCCTAAATATACTGGAAAATATTAAGATACAACCAAACACCCTAATACTACGTGATTTCAACTACCCTGCCATTAATTGGGAAAACTACTCTGGTACCAACTCCTTTTCCCAACGGTTCTTGGAATTCATAAATTCAAACGCCCTGGATCAACTAATCCATTGTCCCACCAGGGGCTCCAATATCCTAGACCTGGTTATTACCAACATGTGAGATAGATGCTCCACACCAGTGGTCACCCCCTCATTGGTCAGGTCTGACCATAAGCAAATCACCCTTTACATCCACATCCCACCCCCCAGTAAGGAAACCTCCTTAAAAAAAAGCAGAGTTATTTTTTGAGAGCAGAGCTTTTGATATTAGTTTAACAGTTTCTCCATTTTGAATGTCTGACACTGCATGCAAAATAAGTCATCTGAACTTTTGTTTTCAAACTTTTGAAACAAATCCTTACTAAAGAGGATGAAAGCACTTCATATGGATAATAAATGGCAAGAGAGAGACGTGGAAGTGTGGTTCACTTTGTAGATTACTTTTGTGACTCAATCAGCAGAATGGCACTAAGGTCTACACAGAACTATAAACAGTGCCACATGCAACTTTATTAATATAACCTAAACGAGAGAAAAAATACCTACCTTGATTTCCCCCAGTTAGGCAACCCATCTTTACACCTGTAATCACAACAATCCACCAACCCTGGAATGTACAGTAAAGCTCAGACTGGCTGATGACTTACAGCCAGGAATCTTTCACTGCATTCATCTGCAGACTCGCTCCACCTAGTCTGTTCCCTACTATTCGGTTATTCCCTTCCCACCTAAACAATGTTGCAAGGAATCCTATGCACATGTTGCTCCTGTGATCTCATTTAGCATTAGACACATCTTACTAGCATGAGCAGCTACAGAGAGTAAATTATTAGTGTACACATGAGTAATTGCAGCAGTTACGGTTATTTGCTACTAGGCCTGCTTCCTTATGTTACGTCTATCAGGACATGAACTGCAGCCAGTTTGGAGTGCTCAAGATCTTGGACTTGAAAAGGGATTTGGATTACAGACATGCAAGCTGCTTGGTGAAGTTGTTAATCTCTTCAGATTACTCCATTTACTGAAAAGTTACACCTCATTAAGTTGTGTAAACTGAAGGGTGACTTCCTTTTACTGACTGCTAATGGAAGAATCAAGAGGGTGTAATGGAACTGGAGTATTTTAAAGGAAAGAATAAATCACGAGTAGGAATAAAGCAACCATAATGCTTCACTACAGAAAGTACAGAACCTAAAACCATCCTAAAGTTAAATATCATGAGGATGCAAGTAGTCTGGAGTTCATAAAGCTTGAACTGTGAAACTTGACTAGACTTTGCAGTATATAAAGTCCTTGGAAGTGGATTTTCTTCTGTTACCAGCACGCAGCAATTAAGTCCATTAAACAAGCATTGTGCAAGATCAAACCTAAGGCAGTTGAAATAATAAGACAAACCAAGAAAATCCAGCAGTAACTGACTGAAGTGGAGGATAAGGCAAAAAACGGAGAAGAATGGGTGGTTTTGATGGAATAAACAAAAATCAAGATGTAGGAGTGCAATGGGTTTGCAAATATTGAGGGAGCAGCACATGAAATGCTTGTCACTGCCAGATTCAGTTTAACTATGAGAAAATCACGCTGACACTGAAAATAATTTTTCATGTTACAAAAAAAAGAAAATACATTGTAAAGGTTGTGGCAAATGGGAATAGGAACTTATCAGTGACTGGGTAATCCACATTTGTTTAACATGATCATCCCAAAGTGAAACTAAAATATTGCTTGCAGGTTGTGGATGGAATAAATGAACAAAAGTGCAGAAAACTATAACAAGTTGTCATTCCCTGTCAGTCCTGAAGGCATTTTGGCTTGGTGGAGTGCTGACTTTCAATAATCAAGATGAAGCAATTGGGAAAGACTTCTGACAGAATAACCCAAATACAAGTGGAGCAAAAAGTCAAAGGGACTGCAAAAATTAAATACATTGATGCCACTGAATTAGAGAATGAATGCGAGCAAATGTCTTATCTAAGTGAGAGGTGTGTGTATGCACACAATCTCTAGAACAAGGAGGCTGGACAAAATGAAGTTTCCACTTAACTGCATGGATTGGTAAAGTACAGTTGTGTACACTTACCATAAATGTAGATGTTCTAGTGTATTCACTGTTGCAGTCATTACATTCAGGTTATCTGCTTGCAGTAATCCTCAGTCGGCCTGATTAACAAAGTCTTGGGTCCTGCGTCTGATGCTGTCCCTTCTTCCATGACATCAGGTCATCAGGGGTATAAAGCATGCAGCAGACACCATTACATCAGTTTTTCTTGCCCCAGATGTCAAGTGCCCCCCTAATGGGAAGCAATTTAATCTATAAATACAAGGATATACCTCCAACAAAAAAGCAAATGCACCAAAAAGCTTTCTGAGCATAGTAAGGGAGAGTAGAGGTATAGCCAAAAGAAGGAGGATGGAGGGGAGGGTAACCAGGACTGCAATAGTGAATACAATCGAACATCTACATTTATGGTTAGTGTACACAACTGTACTATGTTCTTCGTGTTTCACTGTTGCAGTCATTACATTTGGGTAGATTCCCAAAGCTAAGGTTGGGAGGATGAATTTAAATAGAATTAGGACCAGCTATAAGGCCCTGCAAGACTACAGTGACAAAGCCAGCTCTGGATTTAGAGAAAATTGGCAAAGGATAATGCTTGGTGAAAGTATTTACAGAACTCCAGGTAGCAGCTCCTAGGATGTCCCTGGTAGGGACGCCCCTGAGAAAGGCTGTAGAGGTAGACGCAGCCCTGGTTGAATGGGGTCTAAAGCCCTGTGGGATAGGTTTTCCATGGTGCTTATAGCAGAAATGAATGCAGTGGCCTATCCATTTGGAAATGGTTTGCTTTGAAACAGCTTTCCCTTCTATCCCTGCAGCAAATGCCACCAGCAGTTGTTCAGATTTCCTTTGAGGTTTAGTCCTGTCCAAGTAGAATCTAAGTTGTCTGTGCACATTTAAGGAGTGCAATATATGTTCCCCTTTGTTCTGTGGGTTAGGAAAGAAGGTAGGCAAATGAACGGACTGATTAAGAGCCACACTGGATACCACCTTGGGCATGAAGGAGGGATTGGTTCTGAGGGACACCCTGTCCGCATGAAAGATGATGAAAGGCTCCACTGCCATAAGGGCCTGTAATTCAGATACCATGTGCCTCTGTTACAGGAGGTTTGGGAGGTCACTCGTTGGAAGTACTAGCTTTGCTGGAGTTTTCATTTATTTTTTTCTGATTAGATACCCTTCTTGCAGAAGTGATTGCTAAAAGGAAGGCTGTTTTCCAGGAAAGGAATTTTAAATCTGCAGTAGCAGCTGGCACGAAAGGAGTAAGAGTGAGCTTCTCCAAGACAAAGTTAAGGTCCCAGGCTGGAGTTGGAGCTCTCCTGGGTGGTCTTAAATTTTTGGCCCCTCTGAGGAACTGCTTGAGCAGTGGGTGAGAGAAGAGGGGAGGCTCTGTGCTATAATGAGCTGAAATGGCTGAGGCATGAATTTTGATGGAGGAAAAAGACAAGCCCTTATGAAGCATCTCAGTCAAGTATTGTAGAATCTGAGGTAAATTGGGCACTGCTTCGCTCATCCCTTGAGACTAGTTCCAGGCACAAAATCTTTTTCCATTTTGCAGCATAAGATTTTCTAGCACTAGGCCTTCTTGCCTCTAAAATGATATCCATCACTTGACTTACTGAGGGATGGTAAAGGAGGGATTAGGTAATTAGCCAGGCTGCTAGGTTCAGGGTTTGCAGGCAAGGGTGCAGAATCTGGTTCTCCTGCTGAGACAACAGGGAAGGAGTCTGAGGCAGGTGCCATGGGGCCAAGCATGACACACTGCGCAAGAGGGAGTACCAGTGTTGGCGTGGCCAGTCTGGTGCGATTAAAATCATCCTTGGCTTGTCCTGTTTGATCTTTAGTAGTACCCTGGGGAGCACAGGCAGAGGAGGAAAGGCAAAAACTGATAGGTTTTTCCAGCTGAAGGATAGAGCATCCACTTTCCAAGCTAGCTTGTGGGGAATCCTTGTGCAAAATTTGTCCAATTGATGGTTCTGGGGGGAGGCACACAGGTCTATATCTGGGCTCCCCCATTTGCTTGTCAACATGTTGAAAATCCTTTGTTCCAGTTTCCACTCATGTGGGTCCATGAGGTTTCTGCTTAGTCCGTCTGCCAGTGTATTTAGTTTTCTTGGCAGGAATTGAGCTTGTTGAGTCACTTGGTAGCTCAAGGCTGTTCCACAATACCATGGCTAGTCTGCTGAGGGGGTAAGAATGTGTACCCCCCTGTTGTTTATGTACCACATGAAAGTGGTGTTGTCAGTCTTTACCATTAGTAGTCCTGGAAGAATGTGGTCCTTGAATGCTGTCAGAGCATTCTGTACAGCTAACATTTCCTTTTGAATTATGTGCAGGTGCATTTGACTTGGGTTCCATTTGCCCTGAATGCACTTCCCTGCCAGGTGAGCCACCCATGCATAGTCTGATGCATCTGTTAGGGTTTGGGCAGCAGGGGGTAAAGTGAATGGTAGTCCTTTGTTTTGGTGGCAGGCCTCTGCCCACCAAAGGAACTCTAACCGTAGGCAAGGTAGGATAGGAATGAAATTTGAAGAATGAATTTGTTTCTCTGGCATGAGGAAAGCCATCTGGGAAGTTGTATTCAAGCTTGCTCCAGGAATATAATTTGTTGACAGGGTACCAGGTGAGATTTCTTTTCGTTTATGGTATATCCCAGACAAGTTAGCACCCTTTGTACAAAAGCCAGATGATTCAAAAGTATGTCCTGACTTTCTGCCTGAATTATAGACAATCGTCCAGGTATGGGTATATTTGAATATTTCTTTGCCTGCAAAATGCAATGACTTGTGCTAGGCACTTTGTGAATACCCTGGGTGCAGTAGCTAAGCCAAAGGACAGTGCAGAGAACTGACAGTGCATGTAGCCTGCTTTGAAGCGTAGGTATCTTCTGCAAGTTCTCTGATTAGGATGTGCAGGTATGCATCCTTTAAATAGAGAGTGTTGCCAACCAGGCATCTTTGCCTAGCATAGGAAGCAACTGTTGAAGAGTTAGCATCTTGAATTTTGGAATCACCAAAAAGGTGCTTAAAGTAGAAAAAGTATCGTCAGCTGCTTTGGACCTAGGCGACCTGTCTCTGGTCTTTATCTTTGCATTTTTTCGGAATGTAAGTAGTCGGATAGCTTACCGAAAACATATCTGGATAACTGAACAGAGTACCAAAATATTTAGAAAAGAAAATATACAGACTGATAGTTTGTTGTTTAAATAAGGCACAAAACCGACAGTGAGGTACGTCGTGGTCAGGACCTAGGCAAGGAATACAGTACAAAAATGAAAGCTTTTACAAGATATTTGCTTTCCACAAGAAATGCAGTTATTTACTTTTACTGACATCGGTTTAGAGCAAGAAAAAAAGTTTCCCCAACGGGGTACTTAACTTTAAGTTGAAGACTTTGGTTCTGAAACTCGAAAATGAAAATTTCAGGAGTCGGCCGACCAGCACTTGTGAACTGCTTCTGCTTCGGGCACCGCACGGCAAGAAAGACGGATGTAATGGCGTCGGCTGCATGTTTTACACCCCTGACTACCTGACGTCACGGAAGGAGAGACAGCAACCGACGCAGGACCCAAAACTTTGTTAATTAGGGAGACTGAGGGCTACTGCAAGCAGATAACCCAAATATGATGACTGCAACAGTTAAACACGAAGAACATCCCCATGACTCTCTGAAACATATTTGCTTTCCACTACACTGATTCCTTGAAAAAAGCTTTTGAGGGGAAGAAAACTTTATCCCTACAGCAGACAGGTCTTTCCCTCTTGCTCACTGTGGGCAAGTGTTTCCTTAACAGATGAACCATCAAAGGGGGCGTTACTAAAATACGGCTTGAAGGGTTCCACAAAGCCTCAACCAGGCATGTCTCCTGAGGGCTATGCATAATCCGGATGCTTGTGGAGTTCCTTCCACCTCAACGGAAATCAACCTCATCGATGAATTAGACAAGGAAGCAAGAGTCAACTCTCAGGGGAGGGAAACTTTGCTAAAGTCCTCCTCTGACTTGGTCTCAAGAGTTGGTGAGTTCCTTGACCAAGTCCCTCTGAAAGCGGGTGAAATAAGCCAAAAGTTTAATGCTCTCAGCATAAGTAGCAGAGGCAACACACAAGACTCCTTTGTTCAGGGGGTGGACAGAGGAGCTCTGTTCTGCTAGCTCCTCCTTTGTGGCTGCTGACACTATGATAGCATCAGCTAGAATGCCTTTACTCCAATGAGGGCGATCAGACGGACTTAGGTTCTACTGTGTATGGCTCCTTCTAAGCCCGGTGGGAAATTAGGTCGATGAGTTCACCGTCCGGTGAAGTCACACAGGCCATAGATGGGCCCGTCCCAAAAGCCTACATAAACACCGACTCCTTGAAAGGAGGAGGTCGGGAAGACCAGCCACCTTTCACCCCAGGATCTCTAGGATGTCTCCAAAGAAGATATCTTCAGGTAGCAATCGCGGGGATACTTCTCCCTCATCGAAATCAGTGTCTTTGGTCAGAGACACCAAAGGGGAGCCGACGTGCTTCCTCTTGCATGTCCTCTTCCTATGCGCTCCCTCTGTGGGATAGTCAGGGGAGGACTCATAAGAGGAGGAGGTCCCCTGTAGAGGGGAGGCTAGAGAACCTCTTGGACAGGCTGACCGTGGACAAGACAACTGGGACGAAGGCTTGGATCGAACGAGGACTGTACAGGTTCCGGGAGGGGGGTTATGGTTAAGACACATCTCTAGACCTAGAGAATGCCCTCTCTGCCACCTGAAAATTTGACAAACCCGGGAATCCTTCTCCCTTTCTCCTCTGAGCTGAAATAGCCCAAGGAGTAAAGGAAGACACCACCTCGGATTTGTGACCTCCAAACACCAGCCCCAAATTGTCAAGAGTCTAAGCCCCAAGAGGGAGGGCCAGATCCGATGAGGTTGGAGACAAAACCACCCCCCACAAAGCAGGCGCTGACATATTGGGTCCAGGACCTAGTCTGCCGGAAAGCATCAGAGTCAAGCCAGTCTGGGACACTGCTGGAGTCAAGGAAGATCTCTGGATCAAAACTATCTCAGACTGATTGGATAGCACCTTTAGAGCCGAAGGAGGGTGGACCAATGAAGAAGTCCTATCCGGTGAAAACATCAGATCCAAGGAGCCCCTCCAATATGAGGTAGATCTGTTTTTTTCTCTGATCCAATACGGACAGATACAATAATTTTTGCCTTTTCTCTGGCACCGAAGATGAAACCCCCTGGGAAGCTGGAGGGGCACGCTTCTTGGGTTCTTTTGAAGCTCCAGGCTTGGCAGGCATTTAAGCTCCAGATGAAGACAGAAGCCCTTTCAAGATTAATTTGTTTTGCGATCCTCTAAAGCACAGGGGTTGAATCCCATGCAAATTTCACAGTCCTGCTCTAAGTGAGAAGCACCTAAGCATTAGACACCTCTCGGGGGCATCCAAATTCTGAATTTTCTGCCCACAAGAGGTGCATTGCTTAATGTCAGTGGGTTTTTGTCAGTCATTAGCACAATCGCACCACACACGTCAAGAAGGTAGGAAAAAAAAAAACACACACACACACACACACACACACACACACACACACACACACACACACACACACACACACACACGCACCACTACCAAGAGTAACAACCAACTATAAAAATAAATATACAGGGAAAGATTTTTTTTTTTTTTTGACAGAAGAGAAGAAAAGAAGTAAGCCAATGGCCATACTGGAGAAAAGAAACATGAAGAGAGAAAGGAACAATCCTAATGCCAACAGAAAAGCCTAAAAATTCTGGAAGGGAGATGGAATATACTTTCCAAAAATTAGAAAGAAAACACTGAAGAAACTAAATTCATCTTGTCAGTCGCATCTAACCAGGAAGGCGGTAAATGAGATCTGAGGAGTTAGAAGAGATGCAGGGCATTATGGAGTGGGAGGAGCTCGAGATTTGAAGCATCAGTCTTTTGGAATGGCCGGAACGGATGAGATGTTGGATCCTATTACCCAGTGGTGAGAAAGAATGAAATGGACATCATCAGATCACAGATTTTTTTCAGTATGGAATAAATAGTAATTCAGCACCAAATCCCTCTCCTTCTCAAACTTTAAGAAATGCAAAAACTAGTTAGTCAAAACAAATAGAACAAAAACACAGCTTATTGCTTACCTTTTAAAAAGTCTAATAGCAAAGTTCTCTAAGCAAATCACCCTTCTAAGGAATGCACAAACCTTTAAGGTACTAAAACAGCCACAAGCATTCCGCATTAATACAATTTTTTTTCAATTAAATAAATTTAAAGATCTTCTTTCCAAGTAAATGTACAGACAATAAAAGGTTTACGAAATTTAAAACAAAACATTAAAAAAGACAAGAGATTGTCAAAAATCTGCCTAGCATCTGATTAAAAACTGTTTCTGGTTAAAGATGCACTGTGCCTTTCCTTTTTTTTTTTTACAGCACAAAAAAATGTCCAAGTCCTTAAAGGCAATATAGTTGGAGCGCTGTCTCCAATGGCATCCTCCAACAAGCAAAGAAATAACCCTATAGATTCTGCACTTCTGTTACTTTCCAAATTATCTGTCAGTGTTCTTTATATGATCATCTTCAAAACAAGATTTCCTGCATATTTTTAGAAGATGCACTTTGGAATGGGAAGAGTCTCAACAACTTACTGCTGAAATAAGGCATAGTTGTGTGACCCGGCCAAAATCTTCACTCAACATTCAACAATACTGCCAACAGTCAATAAGGAAGGCTTACTTCCATCAACAACCAGCAATACATTTCCACTGTGGCAAACAGTTACATACTACTGCAACATTTTCTTTTATATATTACACCTTTTTTTTTATTTTAGTGAAAAAGTACAATGCAGCTTTTTAAACAATGTGTGTAAATAATACAGCCCTGCTACAGTTAGTTCACTTTTTATACACCTTTCTTTGAAAGAACAATTAATATTTTCCTACATTATTGCAGTTAAATTAAATTAGAAACACCAGCAATAGATGTGCTGATAAGGGCTCGATCGGAGAAAATCCATGCTAATGAGTACGGGTGGAACAATAATAAAACAGAAACAAGAGCATGTAGTCCCTAAACAAGCACTGTTATTGCACATTTAGATTTCTCTCTTACTTACATACAACTGTAATCTATTTAGTGAGGTATTCATTAAAATAGTCACAAAAGGACTGTATTCTGTTATGGCGAAGAGAGAGGGACAGGCCAATGGGAAGCTAGGTAGGAGTGGACTGTAACAAGAACTGATAGGTTCTGGGTTTTTAGAAAAACAACCAATAGGGTTTGTACTCTAGCTTAGTCAGTATAATGAGATAAACAAATGAGGTGTGAAATGCCAGAGTATGATAGGGCCATGAGAATATGAAGAGTGGCAAATAGAGTAGAAGATGGTGGTGATCAGCTGGGGGTAGCCTGAGGGAGGCCGAGATTGGTGTAAGAATGTGTACTGGGCTGAATGGCGTAGGGGAAGAATGGTGAACAAAATATCAGAAAAACTCGCACTTTTAATATCTTAAAATCTACAAGATTCAAACCTTCGTATCCAACATTCAATTCAGCCCTCTATTTAGACCCATAGGAGAATACTGCCTCAAAAACAGTCTCACCAATCCAGCTATGCTAGGTTTTTCCGTCAACATCCCAGTGTTGCACTTTAGACCTGAAGCTTAAAACCTGAAACTTGCAGTTAAAAGAAAGTAAATAAAGATTTTTCATGAAAAGTATATAAACGAGCACAACAATGATAAAAAGATAAGGAGATTAATTATGAGAGATCAAGGCAGCAGCCACATGGAGTTGTGGCTATAGGCGTTTTGAGTCAAGATATAAGAAGTCCCTATAGGCATGTTATAGTTTCCCAGCTCTTTTGCCTAAGCTTCTTCACATATGTCAAGAGTCAGCACAGAAAATAAAGGTAAACAGTAATCAGAAGGTGAATATACAAATACTGAAAGGTACATAATGCAATTAACGGAACTTACAGTGGGTCCAGTTAAACAGAAATATCAGGAGGGTACTAAAATAACGTAAACTACAGTCCTTTAATATGTCATTCAGTAGTATGCGTGGTGGTACAGTTTCCTATTGCTTAGTACACTCTTGATGGAGACCTGTGTGTTTAGTCTTGGTGGTCTGTAATATTCTAACCTTATTTGTCATTCAAGTTCCCTTTTTTCCAGTTAATTGTTATACGGTCCTGGAAGCTCTTCCTTAGGCAGTTGACCGAGTATGCGGAATAAGAAATTGTCATGTCCGGGTTGGCTTTTGTGGTGTTTGGCTACGTGATGTGCGATCCTAGTTTTTATCTTGTTCATGGTTTTGCTGATGTAGAAAGCTGGACATAGCATGCACTGTGCTCTGCAGACAATGTTGATGGTGTTACAGTCAAGATGTCTTTTGCTTTGGAAGAACTGGTTCTGCGGGGTTGTATGAAATCCTCTGCTGTTGCTCATGTATCTACAATAGCTGCAGTTAGGGGGTCCACAGGCATATGTTCCAAGAGGGCCATCTGTTTTATTTGTAGCTACTCTATCAGCTCTCTTGATCAAGTCGTGGATGTTCTTGTTCCTCTATACACTGAAGCTTGGTGCGCCACGGAGGATGCAACTTTATTGTGGGAATAACGTTGATGATGACCCAGTTAGCTTTCACAATACTGATAACTTTCTCCACGAACTTCAAAACTAACATCATGGAGATGTCCTTGGGGGTTCTTTCGGTGCTTTTGTTCTTTCTGGAACTTGCTATAAAAAGGTCTGGGTTTGTGCTTTTTCCAACAGCAGTGGGCCCAATGATTCTTCTTAAGAATGGTTGCTGTATCCTCATGTAAGGAAGTTTTTTTTTCCAGGTTGTCCATGTTTATGACAAAGTCTTGGAGTTCTTTTCAGACGAGTGTCATTCTGAGGCCCTGAGATTTAATGTCATTTCTCTTTGTCATGATGGGGTGCATGCTGTCTCTATGTAGCAGGTGGTATACCCTGGGGTCTTCTGAAACAAATTGGAGAGTTCTGAGCAGCCACTGAATTTTGTAATTTGCAGTGAAGTGCAAACTGGACATCAGAAAGGCCTTCAGAAGCATCCTCAAAAGACTTATTTAATCTGAAACCCCAGAAGCACAAGGCACTCATCTAAGCTCAGACATCCTGTAGAATCATGATGGCTGATAAAGGGAGCGGCAATTTAATCATGGATGAAGCATACATCAACAAAATCAAATCTATGTTAAACAACTGTGACTTCTACAACAAACGTGATCCAACTCATGTTAAAAGCCACTTACGAAAACCTAATCAAAACTATTCGAACTCGGAGATGCTGGCCTCATAACGGAAAAACTCCTTGATTTTATTAGTTTGTGAGCCCAGATTAACCACTTTTTTTTCCAGAATCCCTAAACCCCACAAAAACATTGCTGACCCAACCTACAAGCCGGTCACAGACTACTGTGGAAGTATTACAGAACCACTGTCCATATACCTAGATGTCAAGATACAACCACTAGCAAAATGAAATTTCTTGTTCATACTTGACACTGGCAATTTTTAAAAGAATATCTGAGGGATCCAAGCAGATGAAGATTCTTTCCCAGTCACCACTGACACTGAGGCACTTTATACCGTACTCCCCATGACTATTGCATAAGGGCAGTAGTTGAAGCTATGACGGACCAAATGGAAGCCTCAATCACAGGTGCTGAAAATCAGTCATTTCTTCAAGCTCCTCTTCGAAAAAAAATTACTTTGGCTTCAACAAGAAGTACTACAGGCAAAAGAGAGGCATCGTTATGGGTGCAGCTATGGCTACACGCCTTGCAAACACAGCCCTAAGTAAATGGGAAAGGGGAACATGTACAGAACTCCCAATACTTCCAGCATACGAGATGTTACTATCGTTATAAAGATGACGTCTTCATCTTATGAACAGTACCAAACAAAAGCTTTTGGGCTTTTTTGACCACATTAAGATATCTACAGACTTCAATTTTACCTACCCTTGCCATAAAAGTAAAGCCTGTTTCCTTGACCTCCAAATTACAAACTTCAATGGCTGCTCTGAACTCTCCAACAGTTTGTTCCAGAAGCCCACCAGGGTAAACCTCCTGCTACAGAGACAGCATGCACCCCATCAAGACCAAGAAATGTGGTTAAATCACAGGGCCTCAGAATGGAACTTGTTTCAAAAGAACTTGGAGACCTTTGTCATAAACATAGAAAACCTGGAAAAAGACTTCCTTACATGAGGATACAGCAACCAGTTCCTAAGAATCATCCTCAGACCCATTACTATCAGAAAATGTATACCAAAGCCTTGTTCCTTTAAGGTACACCATACTTTACACGTGTGCTCCTTGTGTAGCATAGGACATAAAGGCAACATCAGGATGCACCATCCTCAGAATTGAAAGCCCCAGTAGGAATCCCAGTCCAAGGAAAACCAAGAGGTACCCAGTACATCCAGAAGAGAGGTGGACCAGGGGGATGAGGGAGGGAGTGAATACTGCAACAGTCAAGACAAGGACATCTACCATTATGGTAAGATGTTACACAACTGTACTATGTCCTTCCATTTCAGTACTGCAATATTCATAACATTAGGGCAAGTGTCAAAGCTCAGGAAGAAACCTGGGAGGAGAAAGACCAGCAGAGCTCTCTAGGAAGCCATGAAGGATGCCCCTAGCAAAACCAGCTCTACTTCTGGCTATTCCATCCAACTTGTGTTTGGTAAAAGTATGCACAGAAGTCCAGGTAGATGCCTCAAGAAGAAAGTTAGTATCCAAACCCATGAAAAAAGATCCAGAAGAAGCCACGGCTCTAGTAGAATGACTTTACAGAATAAGGAAGGCTCTTACCATGAAGGGATTAAAAAAAAACAAAATAGCTTTTGTGATCCAAGAAGAAATAGTCTGCTTGGATATAGCTAATGGTAAGGACCTGTGATGAAAGGAAACAAAGAGCTGATCAACTTTCCTAATAAATGTAGTCTTATCCAAGTAAGATCAGAGTTGTTTATGCACATCTAATGTGTGCAGCATCTTCTCGCTAGCAGATTGCAGGGAAGGAAAGAAAAGTGGGAAAATGATAGACTGATTAAGGGACAACTCATTTACCACCTTAAGCATAAAAAGGAGGATTAGTACACAAGAACACCCTGCACTTTGAAACACCAAAGAGGACAAGCCATAAGGGCTTGAAGCTCAGACGCACGTCTGGCAGAAGTAAAGTCTAACAAAAAAAAAAACGTCTTCCAAAAGCAATGTTGTAAGGAAGCTGAAGATGCAGCCTCAAAAGGAGTCGGTCAACTGTTCCAGGAAAACAAATTAGGATCCCAGGGAGGAGAAATAGGCTTCCTGGGAGGCCCAATATGAAGGATGCCTTTAAGGAATGGTTTAGCTTCAAATCTAAAAGCTAAATGGGGAGATAAAGACAGACAAGCAGATAAAGCTGATAATTGGGCCTTAACAGAAGAATAAGCCAAGCATAGCATTGAGCAATTCACAAAGAGAACCACAGAACATCCACAGAAAGTGGATCCAGGTTACAAGAAAGACACCAAACAGAAAACCTCTTTCATCTGGATAACTAGGATTTCCTAGTATTGGGTTTCCTGGCCTCCTGCATGATGCCAAGAATGTCCTCTGAAAAAGGTGTCTATGTGGAATCAAAATCCTATCACCCACAGTGTCAGCTATAAAGTGGACAGGTGGGGATAGATGTGAGATCCCTTCACTGGGTTGGCAGTGGGAACTTTTCTTTTCAAAGTTGACTACTTTTTAGCTCAGTAGCCTAAACCTCTTATGTGTTTTATTTTTCTAACTCAGTAGCCTAAACCTCCTATTTTCATGACCCCCCCCCCTTGAATACTACTACAATCACTTTGGGACCCTCCTCAGTCATTCCCTCCCCTAGCACAGTCTTTCCCCGATTCCTCCCCCACCTCCCTCTGACAATACCCAGCAGAACTTCCACCGACATCCACCTTTCTTTACAGGCACAGTCCACCAACAGTCACTACACACACCTCCAGGACTTCCTCACAATGCCTCCTACCCAACGCACTGATTGTTTTCTGCACTGCTGGCTTGACCCCGCTCCGTTTGCCCTCACACCAAGGCTCGGGCTCACTCTGCTCCCCTACCCTGCCCCAGCTACTCACACATTTACCTCAACCCCATACCAGCTGACCCCTCAACCACACCCACTAACCACTCCCAATCACACACAACTCATCCACACTCAAACATGCACTCCACTCCAAAATCATAAACACAAACCTAGAAGCTCCCATTTCCACTCCACTCGCACTCTCTACACCCATCTCCTCATAAATTAACACTTCACCCAATCCCTTCTCAAAGGCACACACCACTAAGTTTCAACCCACACCCCTGCTACCATGCCCTGCACACCTCACTCCCACTCATCTCTCCATTACTACTTTCCCTTCTCATATGCCTCTCCACAGCTTCCATTATCTCATATCTCCACTCACCCATCACACAATTACCCTAAATCTCCCACCCTACCCCTTAACTTCTAACACCTACAAACCCTCAATCACATCCCCATCCAATTACAGCCAAATCAGCTTTCAAATCACCTCCTCAATCCACTATACCTCACAATCCAAAAAACAGCTATGCCTCAGATTTCACAACCTAATGATGATGCACCTTAAAACAATTACCAACACAGCAGCCCAGCTACTACTAGCTGGGGATATTCACCCCAATCCCGCTCCAACAACAATTAACAGACCAAACTCCCAACTACCATTTAAGCATAAACCTACTAATACTTAGTTTAAACATTCTCAGTATTATAAACAAAATAGAAGAGCTGTACTCAGCCATCACCCAATATAATCCTGAAGCCACACAAGGACAACTCCTTTACCCCCCCCCCCCCCAAATATAACATTCAAAGAGTAGACAGACTTCACAATAAAGGTGGAGGTATTGCCCTAATTTACAAAATCAACCTAAAACTCCAGCTACTGCAAAAAGAACTCCCCAACTCCAAAAATGGCAAAATCATGTGTGTAAAAATTCTCTTAAACCAGCACAAACACCTAAACATACTCAGGATCTATATACTTCCAGAGGACAACTAGACCATACGAGTCAATACTCCACTGGGCTTCCCTCTCCCTCCCCCAAGAAACCATAGTCCTAGGTGATGTTAATATCAACTAGAACTCTATCCATTCTCTAACACCCACCAATCACACAAACCTATATATTTTCACACAAGTCATTCAATCATCCACACTCAATGAGAAGTCCACAAAAAGGGAACCCATACTAGAATGGATCCTCACAAATCAGCCCAACACTGCCCATCAGTGTGGAACACTAAGTGACCACAATCCCACTTTCATCCTCAGGCACAAACTTAAATCAATTAACTCCCACACCCTACTACAAACCCATGCCCGCAAAAACTTCCCCACAGATGACTTCCTAGAAGCCTTAGAATCCTGCAACTGGTCTCCCATTAAAACCCTCTCACTTGACAATGCAGTAGAATACTTCAACTTCACATTTCTAGAAATTTTCAACCAATTATCCCCAATCAAAACAATTAGAATAAGCAGCAACCCTACCCCATGGCTACAAAGCACCACAAGGGCTTTACTAAAAGATAAGGCTTGGAAAATCTGGCGTCAACATAAAACACTGAACTAGGCAAGCCTTCCTTGAACTTAGAAATAAAGCAAAGAAACAAGTTGAGATGGACAAGCTGAAGCACTACACTTCCATACAAAAAGACAGCAACAACCCTCAAAAATTTTGGGCTACAGTGAACCACATCCTCCAACCTGGCAAAACAACCACACCACCACCTAATATAGGCTGATCAAACACACACATAGCCTCTAGTTTCAACGACTACTTCACCTCCTCTATACTTAAACTCAAACAATACAAACCCCAGCAACCTCCGCCAACCTCTTGAACCCCAGAAAAACACTAGCCCCTTATCACTCAATCCAATACCAATATCTAGCATCCAAATTAACAAAACTTAAACCAATCACCCTCCCTGCCAACAACCTTCCCACCGAACACCTCCAACTAGCATCTTGGGCCATAGCCTACCCTGTCACACTGCTAATAAAGAGATCACTAAGCACATTGTCCCAACCTTGTGGAAATCCTCTTATTATTCCTCTCCACAAGGCTGCTCCCTCCACCAGTCTAACTAGTGACCCATCACAATCCTATCACCCATATCCAAAATCCTAGAAAGATGCATTCACCATCAACTCCTCACCCACCTTCTCTCCAACAACTTCCTATCCAACTCGCAACATGGCTTCTGCCCATTCCACAGCACCACCACAGCCCTAATTAACTTCACCATCATCATAAACACAGACAGGAACCAAGATAATTTTGTCTCTGCCACCTTTCTACACTTATCCAAGCTTTTGATATAGTTTCCCACAATAAACGCCTAACCTGCCTCTCAGATCTCAACCCTGACAGCCCCACCCTGCTCTGGTTTAAAGGATATCTACACAACTGCCAACAAACTGTTAAATGGCTTAACTCCCTACCCCAAGACTCCATCCTTGGCCCCCTCTTGTTTAACATCTTTGCAAATCAATCCGCAACTACAAAAGCCAAAATTGTCCAATATGCTGATGATACAACTCTGATATGCTCCGCATCCAAATCCTCCAACACAAAACCCAACAATCCTTCACTGAAATAGAAAATTGGCTAAACAACTCCCAATTAATATTAAACCCAAAGAAAACACAACTTAGGTTGTTCCACCCTACAAAAGCCCATGATACTACCTTCTCCATATCCTAAGCTGACAACACCCTTATTACCCCAGTCCCAGAAGCCAAGTTACTAGAATTTAACATTGACCAACAACTAAAATACAGCAAATACATATCCCTTATTGTCATCAAGTTACACAAAAAACTAGGGACCCTCTACCGCTGCAAACGGTACCGAACTTCCAAAGCTAAAGTCACCATAGCCAGAACCCATCTGCTATCAACACTACTGTATGCATGCCCAGTACTAACAAACCTAAATAAAACAGACCCTAATAAACTCTCCACATGCTATAACAAAATCGCCAGATTCACTGCCAATGCCAGATCACGCTCCCACCACTGCCAATCCCTGCATACACTCCACTGGCTAGAATTCCCAAACCTACCTCCCTAAACCAAGTAAACCTGCCACACCAGATATTATATTATCCTGAAAAAAAACCTGCCCTGACAGGCCTCCTAAATTTCTACAATTCAAACAGGCAGTTATGATCCAGTAACAAAGCTCGGATAGAAAATATCCACTATAGAAACACTTCTGGGGAATCTCTCTTCAGTCACGAAGTTGCAAAAATATGGAATAACCTGCCTACCGACCCCGGGCTACAAAAATGTATATCCACCTTCAAAACCCACCTAAACTTCAGTCTATATACCATCCAGTTACGCAATTGCAATGGACCTCCCTGAAGTCCCCACCCTACTGAATGAAGCTACCCTTTATGCTTTAGGTCAGCACATACTACTGTATTACACTCCTCCTCTTTTCTCCTTGAACATACTGTAAATATTTTCTGTACGCCTACACTATACCAAAGCTCTGTAATGTCAAAAAACTTCAGTGTAAGGCCATACGACTGTACTTTACCTCTATTATTAGCTTGTTAACCTTTCTGTGTATCCAAAACTTTGTTATCTTGAGTGTTTTTTATTTGTATTTTACAATGTTTATACTCTGGAGCTTTTCTCCCCAGGACTACACTGAAAACTGACACTAGCTGTCCAGATAGACCATCCTGGTAAACAAATGTTAAATAAATAAATAAAATGATTTGTGTGAGTAGGTCCACCCTGTGAGGTAAGTTGTGATAATTGCCCTTGGTTAACTGCAGAAGAGGGAACCAATGCTGCATCGGCCAAAAGGGAGTCATCAATAAGAATTTGGGGGTGTCTTGTTGAATTTTGAACAGAACATTTGGAATGAGCGGAAGGGGACAGAAAGCATAAGAAACATCCCCTTCCAGGAAAGAGAGGGCGTCCACCTTCCACACCAGAGAATCTGGGACTCTGGCACAAACAAACAAAAAAAAGGAAGTTGTCTGTTTAGAAGGGAGGCAGATAGAGCTATTCAAGTAGTACCACTTGTGGACAACATTAAAGATATACACACCTCCAGGCTGGTCAAACAATATGACACACAGGAGACACTCTAGGTGCGGTTAACCATTGACAAGACCCCTATTCAAATCATAGCTAGCAACCGGCCCCCAAATCTGACTCAAGATGCCAAATCTGCCTATTTGGACATGTTTGAATCTATCAAGATTCAAACCTTTATCCTGATTCTGGGTGACTAACTTCCCAAACAGATTGGAAGAACTATTCATGCCAGAAGACAAATGCCCAGAGATTCCTCGATTTTGTCAATGCAAATGCCTTGGAACATCTAGTAGATACCCCCACAAGAGGTGATAATATCTTGGATTTGGTATTAACCAACATTAATAACCACTGCAGCGTCCCTATAGTATCATCCTCCCTGGTAAGATCAGACCATAAAGTGGTCACTTTTTAAGTCACCATCTCCCCCAACCTGCCTCTAGCCAGATCAGACAAAAACTTCTCCAAAGCTGATCACAACCTCCTTAGGGATGGTATAAACAGCTTCACAGCTCCCCCCCTCCCCCACCATCAATATCCAAAACTACACCAAAGCACTATATGAGTATTTACAAAGATGCATGGAATCAGGAATACCCGGACAGGGCTAAATTATCCTCGGCAAGGAAGAGTAAGCCTGTCTGGTGGACATCTGAAATAAATAAACTCTATAACAAAAGGAAAAAAACTGCTCTCCAGGACCAAGAAGGTGCAGGTACCTAGCTGGAAGCAATGTTTCCTTAGCCTGAAGAAGCAAATGAGAGCACTAATGAAAACCTTCAAAGCAAACAGAGTCCATATTGGCCACATCTACTAGAGACTGTCATAAGGCCTTCTTCACATATGTTCGCAACCTCAAAGGAAGCAACCACATCTGTTCAGAACTGGTGGTCAAGGACACCACATATACAAATGCCATAAACATAGCAAACTTGCTGGCTGACAGGTTCAGTGAAAACTTCACCCTCTCTGTCCCTCCATCAGTAAATCAGGACATCTCCAGTACCTGCCCCCTTCCCCTTTTATCTAGGGAACAGGTCATCACTACTCTCTCTAAGGCAAAAAATACAGCCTCCATGGGACTCTATAACATACCAGGCTGCATCCTACGTAAAATCAAGCAGGAACTTGCAGCACCAATAGGCGCTCTATTCAACCAAAGTCCCAGAGACTCCCTCTCCATGCCAAGCAGAGTACCTCTTTACCCCTTTATAAGTGCAACCTGGATAACTGGATGGGAAACAGAAAATATATCCCTGGGATTCCACCCGTGTCACTGCTGGACAGGGGCATCAGGTGCTGACTTGTATAGACATGGGATAAACTCTTGGTTAGACTTATAAGGGTCTCAGGGCCAATAGCCTAGTAACTTCCTATGGTCCTATGTACAGAAACATCCCTGTGAAGCTTCCATTCGTGGGATTGAGTTAAGGACCTGCTCAAAGTGTCTGCCAAAATGTTTTTACCTGAAGGAATATAAACTGCCTTAAGAGTCACTTGATACTGGACAGCAAGATCACATACCAGGAGTGCCAACCGGCAAAGGTAAGATCTTGATTTCCCCCATTTTTTTACATACTACATCACTGTGTTGGTATCTGCAACCACCTTGAGAGGTCCCAGGAAGAAAAGAGGATGAAAAGCCTGAAGCGCCAGCAGAAGGGCTCTCACCTCCGACACTGATGTGCTCCTTCTGTTGAAGAGAAGTCCACACCCCCTGCACCTTTAGGGAGCCAAAAGCTGCTCTCCATCCCACATCTGAAGAATCTGTGAACAGCTTCTGAGGGAAGAGGGGGATGAAAAGGGAACACTGGATTTTGGGACAACTGCTGGCTTTACCACCGGAATTCCTTCTTGAGACAAGGTGGAAGAGGAACTACAATATTCTAGGGGCTGAATATGTTGAAGCCAAACTGACTTCAGGAACCACTGAAACTTCCTCATCTGAAGCTTGGCCATCGGGCGCTCAGGGATGGTGGATGCCATGAAACCCATCGCTCTCAAAAACTCCCTGGCTGTAATGGATGCCAGAAGAAGAAGAGCTTGAAAGAAGACAAGGGTCAAGGCCTTGGGAGGAGGCAGGGATCCCAGCAGAAGCACCATATGAATCCAGTAACCCAGAAAAACATGGTCATGAGAAGGAGTCAGAGAATACTTTGAAATTTATTGTAAATACCAGGCTATTAAAGAACCGAAATAGCAAAATGGAGATTTTGCAACAGGATCTCTGGAGAGGATACCTGAAACAGCAGGTCGTTCAAGTAGAGAAATACTTGGATCTCCTGAAGCCTGCAAAAAGCAATCACAGCAGTGAGGCATTTGGTGAATACCCTTGGGGCAGCAGAAGGCCAAAGGGCAAAGTAGAGAACTGAAAATGCCAGGAAGCAAGAGAGAAATGCAAAATCTTCCTGAAAAGGGAATGGCTTAGAACATGGAGATAATCATCCTTGAGATCCAGAGACCATAAAAGTCCGAGGAAGCAAAAGAGGGAACAAGGTCTGAAGGGACAACATCCAAAAAGTGGGCACCCTTCAGAAAAGTGATAGTTCACCACACAATAGTGTGGATAGATTCTATTGTGTGGTGAACCATCGCTTGTTCGTGCTTTTTGTGGTAGAATATACCTTCAGAAAAGTGTTTAAACGACAGAAGTCTAGAATTGGTCTCCACGTACCGCTTTTCTTCGTACTAGAAACATCCTGGAGTAATCCCCACCCCCCACCCCTTTGGGACAGAGGCATCTCTAATAGTACCCAGAGTCAAAAAAACCCAAAGCAAATCTGGGGAAAAAGGAGAGTTATTCCTGAGGGGGCTGAGGAATACCCATAAAAGGGGGAAAGGATTTCCACACCAACAAATACCCCTGGTGAATAATGGACAGAACCCAAGAATCCTGAATAATCTGTAGCCAAATAGGAAGAGAGACAGGTGAAGAGAAAGAGGAAAGTGGCTGGAAAGAATAGTATAGTCAAGACAGCACCCTGGTTTACCTAGAAAGGAAGACCTCTGAGGCACATAAGTCTAAGTAGCCTTAACAGGAGGAGCCTGCTTGCCACCCTTTTTGCCCTTAGGAGGATGGCAAGAGTGCCTGTTAAAGGTTGGGTTATTGGGGTAGTTTCTCTGAAATTTAGGAACAGGAGAAAAAAACATGCTTGAGTTGTTGTAAAGCCTTTCCTTATCCTGAAGGGACTAAACAAATCAGCAGTAGCTTCATCAAGCAAGTGTTTATCATAAATAGGGGCATCAATCAACTTAGCCTTGATATCAAGCGAAGGTTGAAGCTGAAGCCAATACCTCTGCATCACTGACCCAAAAGCAGCAGCCCTAGAAGCATCTGTTGCATCATAACTACATTTGACGTAATGATGCACAACCTGGAGGCAGTCCTTAACAGGAAAAGAGCAGGAGTTTTACCCTCAGACTCTAGAAGGTCAGACATAACTTGACAAGCCTGGGATAGGACAGGCAACACATACCTGGACATATGGGTCTGATCATTAACACCCCTAAAAGACAAGGTAGCTGAGTTGCAAACATTCCAAAATGAGAAAATCGTGGTATCCCTCGAAGTCTCAGAAAAAAATAGTACGCAACCTATACTGGGTCCAAAACAAACCAAGAAGAAACTTCGCAGTGTGGAGGGTGTGATGTTCACATCCTAAATTATGTTATGCACTTAGTACACTTAATAAAAATCATACTGTAAAACATACCTGTAAAATATGTGATACAAAACAATCAAATAGAAAATAGTAGGTAGTCCACATTTGAGTTAAAAATGGAATATCATTTATTGAAGCACACAAACAATTGATCCTAGTTGAGTATAATGAAAAGCATCAGCAACATTCCTTATTTATATAATCAGGTTTTTTGGAGCCGGTATTTTTCAGTTACATTTTATAGTTCGATTTTTATTAAGTGAACTAAGTGCATAACAATTTAGGAAATGATCACCACACCCTCCACACCGCAAAGTTTCTTCTTGGTTCGAGGTGTAAACACTCTTACCTAGCCTTTCTGCTATCTTTATCAGAGGGCAGTAATTTGGGTGAAGGAAGCAGTTGAGAAGACTTATCAAAGGCTACAGACATCACTGAGGGGTCAACAGTAGTTCACTTGCACAAAAAATTACAGTCAAGCACCGTATAAAAATCTATCAGGTTAATTGGGAGCAGGGAGCGGAGAATGTGGAGCTTTAGAGGCTTTAAAAATGCATCCAACAAAGCAGGAACAGCAGAAGGTTTTGGAGATTCCATCTGCAGCAACTCATAGTACCTCTTATGAATCTCAAGAGACCTGAGCACTATCCCATTTAAAGAACTCCATCATCTTGGAGATTGTCCCCCCAAAAGAAATATATAAAAAGGGAGTATTAGGACTGGTAGATTCCTCTTCCTCTGACCCATAGACCAAAGAAGAAGGAATCTTAGAGTAAGCAAAGGATTCCTCATCAAAATCTAACTCCTCCTCAGAGGAATCCTGTTCCCTGGGTCTTTTAAGGGGAGTACAGGACTAAGGGGGAGCAATTACAGAAACACCCTGAGGAGGTTTCAACGCCATCAAAGCACTAAACAATCCCGAGTGAAGGCCTGCCACTTGCTCTGTGGATCCTTAGGTGCACAAGAAATATGTTTAGCTTTTGTTTTTTCTTTAATGAGACTTCTGCCTTGTAAAACTTGGAAGGCTCTGACCCTGGATCGCATTCAATAATGGGAGTAGGGACTTCAACTAAAACCTGAGGAACACCCCTAAGCCCTACTGAAATGATCAACCTTGGTTCTCCCTGAATGTCCAAAACGGATGTCTGCAAAGCCTCCTTGGACATGCTTAAAGCTGATCCCTGCAGGCCTCCAACCAGATTGCAGCAGACAAATCTGGCAACAAAGCTGGGTGAACCTCCAGGCATTAACTCACCTCGAGAGATACGTCCGGCAAAGGCTGAACAGTAGAAGATTCCAGCCCTAGGCTTCTTGGCCTTCTTCCCTGACAGCTGTCCTTGGGGTGGGAAGTTTCATTTGCATCTTTCACGAGAAGTTTAAGATGCTAATTCTCAAGATACACAGCCAAAGAAAAAAGTCTACTACACAAAGTTTTAGGTACAAAAGCGTGACAGATGGAACAGGACATGTGGTCAATGCAAGGTGCCAAGGCAAAAAAAAAAAAACACTGTTCATGGCAGTCTTTATGGGGAATCTGTCTCCCACACTGGCATTTACCCTTTTGGGATGACATGAAATCACAAAGCATCAAAAAGAAAAGGCAAGTAAAAAAGGAACCCCAACAGGGCGCTCATCTGCAATAGCTCGGTGAAACCAGCAACAGAATCTAGGCATTCAGACTGAACGATCAAGAGAAGGTGTTTGGACTGCTGCCAAAAGTTCTGAGTATAGTACATCTAAACATCACCTCTATGCCCTACGATACGCAAGGAGCATGTGTGTGATGTACGGCATACCTTAAAGCAACCTAAGGCTTTGGTATACTGGCCTGATGTCAGACTGCCCTGGGCAGGGATTCCCTAATGTTATGAATACTGCAACAGTGAAGTGGAAGGACACTCCTTTTTACCTGTTAGGTGGAGGGTCAGGCCGCCTGCAAACATAAGTAGGTTTGGAAGGGTAATTCCTCTGAAACTTAGGAAAGAGAGAAACAAAAATATATTTCAAATCCTGGAGATACTTGAAAAGCTCAGCAGCACCAAAAATATATTTTATTATCCAAAGCAGCATCCAACAGTTTGGCCCTAATGTCATCAGAAAAAGCCTGAAGACAAATTCAAGAGTAATGCCTCATAACAGAACCAAAGGCAGCAGCCCTGGAAGAGGCATCAGTTGCATCGTAGCTGTATTTGATAGAATGGTGAGCACTTCAGAGGTACAGCCCAATCGGAAAAGGGCAGAAACCTTCCCCTCACAGTCAGGAAAGTCAGAAACCACTTTGGGAACCTGAGAAAGGAGGGCCAAAACATAACTGGTCATGTTAGTCTGGTAGTTAATATCCCGATAGGATAAAGCAGCAGCAGTATAAACCTTTTTGCCCAGCCTCTCCACGGTTCTACTATACCCTTATCTGAAAGATGCAACTTGGTATATGGCAACAGCCTGGCGGACTTGTCAGAACAGACACTACAGAAGGATCAGCAGAAGGCCATTTACAAAGTTATTTACATTTGCCAGGCACCCTGTAAAATCTATCAGGTATCTTGGGACAAGGGAGCTGAGAATCAGGGACCACAGAGGCTGCTGAAAAGGTATCCAGGTGGGCAGCCAGAACAGGGGGGAACAGCTGATGGCTTAGGAGACTATCTGGAGGAGCTCATAATATATTTTTTGAATATCAGAGACTGGCGATCAATCCCACTTAAACTCCATCATGCAGGCAACAGTATCCCCAAAACAGAGTTCCTCCAAAGGGGAATGTAGACTAATAGAATCCTCTTCCTCTGAACCATAGCCCAATGGAGAAGGAATTTGAGAACAGTAAGCCAGGGGCTCTTCCCCCAAATCCAGATTCTCATCTGAAGAGTCCAATTCCCTGGATCTTTTAAGAGGAGTACAAGACCAGGGAGGGCAGGCACAGTCACCCCCTTGAAGATGCTTTAAAGCCACTAAAGCATTAAACAACAACCCCCCCCCCCCCCCCCCGAGTAAAATCCTGCCATTCACGTTTAGGATCCTCAACTACAGGGGAAATATGCACAGGTTTCCGTTTCTTTTTCTGTGGGACATCTGCATGAAACATGCTTGGATCAGATGCCTGGCAACATTCAATAAACACAGTAAGGATTTCCTACCCAAATAAGACCTGCAGAACTCCCCCCTCAGTCCTTCAGATATAAATCAGCAAAGGTTCCCCTTCAATATCAGAAGCAGATGTTTATAAAGCCTCTGAGGATGTGCAAGAAGTCGGATCCATGTCAGTCTCCAATGGGGCGGCAGCAGAGAACTCCAAGATGACCAGTGGACAATTCTTTGGGCTTTCACTAGCCTCAAAATAGATGTCTGGGGGAAGCTGGACAGCAGCCATATCAGACTCAAGTTTTTTGGCCTTTTCCTTGGCAGATGACTGACCCTCAAGACAGAAAGACTCAGTCATAGCACCCTGAACCAACAGCGTAAGACATTAGTTTTGAAGGTAAATGGATATAAAAGAAGAGGGAACTACATAAGGTCTTGGGGACAAAAACCTGGCAGATGAAACACTCCATATGGTCATGGAAAGCACCCAAAGAGAAAAGATACTAGTGCTAGTCTTTATGGGGAATCTTCCACACAGACAGTTTCCCTTTCTGGATGACATGAGCCCAACGGCACTAAATAAAAAAAGATAAGAAGAAACCCCAATGGGGTACTTACTGAAAAAATGCTTCGCAACCAGCAGAGTATAACCGTGTTCAGACCGGCAACAAAGAAATTGTGTGTGTGTATGTCCCTGCATTACCTTTATGCCCTAAGCTTTGCACAGGAAGCATGTGTGTGATGTACAGCGCCTATAAATACTGAAGGCTTTGGTACACTGGCTGGATGTTGGGCTATCCTTGGCAGGAGATCCCTTAGGTTATGAATACTGCAACAGTGATATGGAAAGGCATCTAATGAAAAGGCCAATGACATGTTGAAAAGAAAAACAAGGAAGCAATAATTATAAGGCAAGTTATTTGAATTAAGGGGAGGACTTTTGCCGCAACTCAAGCACAGTTAGATTTAAGGCATTAGTGAAGAACTGCAGTTTTGAGAAAATATCATTCAGAACTACATTAGTAAGTAGACTTAATATCTGTATTTATTACAGGTCAGAAATGTATTTCTTACTGAAAGCATCTGCTTATTTTAAGACACAGTGAAGATGTTGAAAAATCAGACTAAAGGAAACCGTTTTAACTTGAACATTTTCAAGTACTTTACCATTCCATTAACTTCTATATAATAAGTTAAATGATACTTGGATTTCAAATAAAAGCATCAAGGAATGTTTGGCAAGCTGTCTCCTTTGAGATAAAATATGAGGAATGGCTATGCAGACAGTGATAACCAGTGTGAGGAAGGTTTACTGATGGTTGTTAGTTACTTCTGAGATATTCTACGGAGCATAAAAGAACCAATGGAAGAGCAGTGTCTTAATAAGATTAATATCTTCCTGTAATTTTAATCATTACTATGGATACTAAACTGGAGAAGTACGGTTGTGCAAGTCCTACTTGCCTAACAGTATTTGTTCAAATTCATCACTGTTTCAATGTCAGTGGCATTTATCTGCCAAAGTAACCCAGTACTGGCCAACTTTCAGAATCTCAGACTCCCCTCCTTCTCTTTTCCTGTGACAGCTAACTGGCTGAGCATATCCTGAGGGAGAAGCTTGCAGCTGTCACAGGAAGTATCTGCTCAAGCTTTTTCACTTCAACAAAGGAGGAGAGGAAACTACCTGAAACTAGAATGATCACACAAGAGTAAATTTGTAGCCAAACACAATCTCATATAAAAATCAAATCTAACAACAACCAAATGAAACAGGTTGAAACCCACCCTCAACTATACATAATCGGGGGACAGCAGGTGGGTGCTGCCACTGAGGAAGTGAGGAATTTAAAAACCTGCTTTTACAGGTAAACAGGACTTGCGTAGCTATACTATGTGTGTCATTCACACGGTCTCAGTGGCACTTAGGGTAAGTTTTTGGAATCTACTCAGCCTGGGAGGTGGAAGGATAAGGATCTAGAATCCTCTGTAGAATAGTCCTAGAAAAGCCTGATCTGGACCTTGAAAAGGAATTCAGTTTGCAGTGCTTTGCAAAGGCATGAACAAAGGAGCAGGCTGCCTATGAAACGCTACTAAAGTTCTCCCCTTTCCAATATGTCATTGGAAAAGACATGGCCCTTGTCAAGTGAGCCTTAGCCTTGCCTAGAAGAGACTTGCATGGTGGGTGTAACAAAAAATTGTGCAACAGTTTACTTACAGACTGGTTTGACTTTTCTTAGTCCCTTTTTCTGTCAAGGGAGTACCAGTGTTGCCTGTGCACACAAGGTATGTAGAATCTTTTTTTTTTTTTTTGGATCATAATAGAACACTGGGAGTCCGATGGATTGGTTCAAGATAAATCCAGGAACAACTTTAGACATGAATGATGAATTAGAGTGCAATACAACCCTGACCTTGTAAAAAAAAAAATTCAGTTGGGGGTGGCCCACTATGAGATCTTGCAGCTCACAGACTCAACTTGCAGGTGTCGGAGCAATGACAAAAACAGTCTTCCAAGTAATGAACCATAACTCAGTCTGAGAGACAGGTTTAAAAGGAGACAAGGTCAATGTTTCAAGAACAAAACAGATCCCAGGGAGGAGGAATTTGCTTTAAGGGCGTCTGAAGTGCAACACTTTTCACACATAGATGAAATAGGGGTATCCACTGGCTGACAAGATGAAAAAAACACAAGATGTACTTTGATAGAAGCCTATAACAAACCATCCTTAAGTAGCTCGCACAAATATTTCAAAACCCTTTTGGGGCCTCTTACTGGCTAGGCACCACCTAGAAAACCTCTTTTACTTAAAAATGTAAGATTTTTAGCTGCAGGTTTTCTTGCCTCCTTAAACACCTGCTGCACATCCTCATGGAACAAGTGTCTAAACGGTATTAAAATGGAAACATCCAGGATGTCAGTTGCAATTGCACTAAGTTGGGGGTGTACTACTCACCCCTGATGCCGTGTGAACAGATCCAGTCTGAGAGTAAGCTTGCAGTAACTGCTTTTGGCCAATTCTATTAAAAGGGAAAACTAACTTTAACTGGGCCACAAGGCGGTTACCACAATGGCCTTTGGTATTACTTCTGAATCTTTAGAAGTAACCTTGGAAATTATTGGTAAAAGTGGAAATGTATACAGGAACATCTCTGACCACAGGAATAAAAGTGTGTCTGTCATACCGGCATGGCTACAAAGACATTTTGAACAGAATTTTTCCAGTTGGCTGACTTTAAAGGAGGTGAACAGATCTCCATGAGGTGTTACCCACTTCTGGATCAAGTCCTGAAGACCTCTACATGGAGCTTTCACTTGTGGAGATCTATCCAGAATCTGTCTGCTATAGTGTTTTGCTCTAACAGAATGAACAAAGCCTAAAGAGTCAGAATGCTGTAGAACCAGCTTACAGGCATCCTTGCAACCAGCAAACAGGGTATGATGTTGTACCCCTTTGCTTTTTTTTAGGTACCATATCACAGTTTTGTTGTCTGTTACCATTAAAAGAGGACCCAAAGTCCATAAGTCGGGAAGAACTTTTAAGGCATGAATCACTGCCTAAATTTCCTTTACATTTATGTGCCTTGGCATGTCCTGAGGACCCCATAAGCCTTATACTCCAACTCCCATGGACCCTGTTCCTTATGCAAAATCTGAGAAGTCCATCTGGACAGAATAGACTGGGGTTTGAAGAGATGAAAGAAGTCCTGAATTCAGCAACAACTGATCCCTCCATCACTAAAGTTCCTGTTTTATAAATCCCAGTACCAATACATGGAAAAACAAAAGATGAAGGTGCTGTGGTCAAAGTACTATTGACGTTTTCTCAAGTGTAGTCGGGCTACCGGTATGAAATGATTACTGCTGCAGAAAGGCCTACAATTTTGAGGGACTTTCTTGCCGAGGCCACATCAAGAAGAAAGAAATTCAAGAGAATGCCCTAATAATTTAGAACTTTGTCTTCTGGCAGGATGGCCATCCTTTTTACTGTGCCCATGCAACACCCCTGGAAAACAATTTGTTGAGACGATGTGAAAGTTAGGTAGGAAAGGATGGATATGTCCGTGTCCAAGGATCCCAAGCACCTGGGCACAGAATCTGCATAAATCAGGAAATGGTCTAGATAATGAAAAATGTGGGTGCCTGGAATTCTGCAATAGGCAACCACTGGGGCCAGACATTTTATTAACACTCATGGTGCAGTATTTATTTATTTTACATTTGTTGACCGGGCTAGTCTAGCTGGATATATTTCCATTTTCAGTAGAGGCCCGGGGAGAAAAGCTCCACACAGAAATACACATAAAAAGAAAAAAAACCTTACAATTAGAAAGCAATAACAATAATAACAAATGGCAATATAATGTCAAAATAAAAACTTAATTAAAGAAGATATATCAAAAGTATAACTTGTATGAGTAACAAAGATTCAAGTTAAAGGATGAGATGACAGTGAGAAAAATAAAGGGTGACAAGTTGTTGTACAGAGAGAGTTAGAGGTAAGCAAAAGGGTAAAATATCAGAGAAAGAGGGCAAAAATACTATAAGTGGGTAAAAAAGGAAGCCATCTAAGAGAGGACTGTAAAACAAAAGAAGCAAAAAAGACTTGCTAGATATGAGACAAAGAGAGGTAAAGAAAAATAAGAGTTAGGAAGAAAGAGTTATAAAAAGAAAAGAAAAAGAAAAGAAAAAAGAAAAGAAGAGACAGTGGCGGAAAATTGAGGAGGAGGATAATCAGATGTAGGTAGGAAGATTAGTCAGGCTTTATACAGGAACAGAGCCAATGGCTTTTGAAGTAATTCTTAATTTCTTGTTTGAAGAGATGCAGAGATGCGAGTAGAGTGATTTCACTGGGTAGTGAATTCCAGCTCCTTCCAATTGTATTAGAGAAAAGGGAGTCACCGGCTGAGTTATTGGACTTTGTAGGGCAGGCCATAAGTTTCTTAGAAGATCTAAGAGAGTTGAGATTATTATAAGGGATTAAAAGTTGAGAAAGAATAGGAGTGTTGTTGGGCTGGTATAGTAATTTGTGGGCAATATTGAGTTGGGGAATAAGCAAAAGGTGTTGAAATTCCACCCATCCTAGTTGTTTCAGGTTCACACAGTGATGTGTTCTGTAAGGGTTGCCAGTAGCAAATCTGGCAATGTTGTAATAGGATGTGGCAAGTTTGTTAAGGTTGGCTTTTTTAAGGTTGGTAAAGATTGGAGAAGCATAAAGAAGTGTAGATATAAGATGGGAGTGGGCAATTGTGGCTCTGACAGAAGCAGTTAGGTAGGGTTTAATTCTATATAAGGATCCAATTTTTCTGTTTACTAATTTGATAGTGTTGTTAATGTGTTGATCAAAAGAGAGATTATTATCAATTGTTATTCCTAATAGTTTTGTTGTTGGTTCAGGGGAAATGACAGTAGCATTATTTGATGAGATGGTGAAATCAAGGGGTGGGGACCGAGAGGTAGGGGTAAAGAGGAGAAGTTTAGTTTTTTTGGCATTAAGAACAAGGTAGCGTTTAGAAAACCATGTTTCAACCGTGTTGAAGATGCTTTGAGTAAGTGAATGAAGTGTTGAAGAAGAAGATGCTGAGCAAATTAGGGTAGAGTCATCAGCATATTGTATGACGGTTGCTTGAGGAATTGCTAGATGTAGGTCATTAATGAATAGAGTGAAAAGAAGAGGTCCGAGAATTGAGCCCTGAGGGACACCAATAGTTACAGGTAAAAGAGAGGAAGTTTGGTTTCCCCAAAGAACTGCTTGTTGTCTACTGCTAAGATAAGATGTAAACCATTTAATGGCAAGGTTGTCAAAGGAAAGGGATGTGAGTATATTGATTAATATAGAGTGGTTAACCATGTCGAAAGCTTTAGAAAGATCGATAAATAGTGCAGAAGAGAGAAGGTTATTGTTGCGGTTCCTATTTATGGTGTCTATAAAGGAAAGAAGAGCAGTGGTAGTACTATGATGGGGTCTAAAGCCATGTTGACAGTTGGCTATTAAGTTATGTACTGAGAGATGATTTAGAAGTTGTTGGTGTATACATTTTTCCATAATTTTTGCTAATGGAGAAAGGAGTGCGATTGGTCTATAGTTAGAATAGTCGATAAAGTTGCCTCCTTTGTGTAAAGGGATAATGTAGGACACTTTCCAGAACAGTAGATAGCCCAAAGGGTAATGCAGAACTGATCGTGTAAGCCAGCCACAGTAAATAAAGAATTTCCTGAAAATTGGAGCAATGTGAATATGACAAGCATCCCTTAGATCTAGACTCACCATGAAACAGTGGTCTGGAAGCAAAGCTAGGACTGACTGCAAAGAGCACTTTGAATTTGGGAACTTTACAAAGGTGTTTAGAAAAGAATAAATCTAGGTCAGGTCTCCAAGAGGGCTCTTTTTTGGTTATCAAAAACATTCAGGAGTATAATCCTTTGCCTTTGGGTAATGCAGGCAATGGCAGTATGACCCCTGCTTCTACCATGTGATGTAGCATTGGAGGAAACAGCTCCATTTAGTCTTGTGGGTGTGGGGGAGTTCCCCTGAAAAGGAAAAGATTTTTTAACCACTGCGCCAAGTGTATCTACTCCAAATTAGACTCAGAACTCAAGACTATTTGCAGTCAGGCTGCAGACTTGAGAAAGACAGCTTGGGGGAAGGAGGAAGAGAAAGAAGGGCGGAGGTGAATGATTGGGGTGCTCTGTGACTAAGCATAGGCATTCCTTTGATGGAGTTGATCCTTTTTTTTTTTTGAAAGAAACCCCTCATTTGATTTCAAAGCATTATCCTATTTCCTTCTGGATCCCTGAGTTTCGTTTATCAAGTAGTTTTATTTGTTCTGCCTCTTGAATGAGGATGCCTTGTTGGGGGAGAACTTTGGTAAAAGAAATGTTGTAAAACACCCCATGCATTATAACTTACCTCTATAATCCCACTGTTAGAGAAGCTGTAACAGAGGTCCCAAACAAGAATTCAGAACTTAAAGGTGCATTCAAAATTCTGGCTTTTAAATTGAAAAGCTTTGACTATACGTAACCAAGCATAAACGCTTAATACAACAGAAACAGTATTTCTCAGGACTATCTGCACATTCAAGCAAATCTCTCAAAGCATGTTTTTAAACCAGTCAAATTAGTAACAATTTCATAAGACTTCTGCTCT
Organism: Protopterus annectens; assembly: GCF_019279795.1. Classification (NCBI taxonomy): domain Eukaryota; kingdom Metazoa; phylum Chordata; order Ceratodontiformes; family Protopteridae; genus Protopterus; species Protopterus annectens. Next base: position 563,047,548 of record NC_056729.1, read on the forward strand.
GCAAAATCCAAACTCTATACACACTGTAAAAAAACAAATTTCCTGATATAGCCCTGATATTTTAACATTCAAAAGGATATATTACTTGACAAAGACATACTTTTCCCTTGAAGATTTAACTATTTTCCCCTGTATCAGGGCACTGGAATAGATGAAGCCAACTACTTTTTATACGAGCAGGCAGCTGGATCAACATTCAAATGAGAAGAGACCCGTCATATCCAAGGAGACTACATTTCTCTGAGCCTTTTTAGGGACTATTGAAATAGATAGTGGTGTCCTGCAGGCAGCTTTACAAACATCTTCTAAAGCCAGTAAGGGGTGGGAGGAGACAGCTACAGAATTGGACACCTCATCCTCTACAAGGTCATCTAGGATGCTGCCTAGCTCTGGGGTAGTTCCAGACTGCTCCCAAACAAAAGCATCACTGAATTTAGCACTGAATTTAGCAATCTGAGGTAAAATGAGCACTTGTTTGGACTTAAGCTCAGGGTGACCTCCTAAAGAATCGGTGACTGGGCTCAGTATCAAAGAAATCACCACTGTCCTCCTCAGAATCCTTATCACTCTCTGAAATAAAGGTATTTAGCCAAACTAGTTCAAGCCTTGTATAAGAACACAACCAAAAGAATTGGCTGCAGAAAACTCTAAGCCAAAGAAACCACATCAGTAACTATAATCTAATCATCAGCTATATGATGAAGCTTCTGTTTCTTTTTCTTGAAAACTTCACTACTAGACAAAATATCTGGGAAGAGTACTTGTCGGGCAAGGGGTTTCATTCTCCAGACTACTCCTACACCTAAAGGATTTCTTTCTCCCACACCTGTGTCAGGTACTGTAACAGCCCCAAAGAGTACATCTTACCCCCATTCCATAGCGGCCAGCAAAGCTGCACAAAAGGGAGACTGGGGAAGATGCAAGTGGTCTGCAGGCTGAGTAGTAGCCCTGACAGAATTACTAATCATACACTAGACCTGGGCATTGTATGGCCCCCAGGCCACATCCAGCCCTTTGGCTGTCCCTAACCAGCCCGCAGACTGTCTTGGAATTATCTGAACCCCACTGCATCTGTACATGTGCATCTCGGAATTATCTAAACCAACCGTTGTGTCTGTACATGCATCTTTCCTACCACATGGAATTTCACGTTCGCTGCTTCACATAGTCTAATTCTGAAGGGAGTGGGGAATTTAGCTGCACTGAATCCATGTGTGTGTGTGTGTGTGTGTGTGTGTGTGTGTGTGTGTGTGTGTGTAATGCCCCCCCCCCTTCGAGATAACTGGTGGGTAGTGTTATTGCTCAGGCTCAAACCCTGTACCTTAGGTACAAGAAGCAGGACCTGAATTCTCTACCCCTACCACCACTGAGAAACAATCTAGCAAAAGTTTGCTTACCTTTAGTAGGGTACCTGATGCATTACTAATTCATTTGGGTGGCAACTACCTGTGTTATATATCAAAACAGATTCTTTTCAGTAAAATCTTGGCTGATTTAGCCATTTTATGTCAAAAGTTCACAATGAAACGTACAGGGTGGTCCTTCCATCATACCAAACCAGCATCTAGCAACTTTCTAAGATTATGCACAAGCAATATTTAAAATGTGTCCCTGGTTTTGAGCCTTTGCCCCCCCCCCCCCCCCCCAATAAAATTTGCCTTTTTCCAGACTTCCTATACTACAAAGTTGACAGATATGGTTGTGTGTCAAGTGCATTCTACAAGGAGCTGACAGCTTCAGGGGAAGAGAAGCTTAGTGCTGCTTATGCAAAGTCTGTTTTCAATGTGCAACTGTTGTTTAGCAAATGATAATCACTATTGTGCTAAGTATTTAACAGCATTATTAGCAGCACAACAGGTAGTATACTTGCTTTTGATGCAGAAGGCTGTGGGTTCTACTCCCACTGTATGTAGCTTGATTGCTGATATCGTACTGTGTTGTAGTTTAAAGGGGGTAGATGCTGCAGTCTTCAGTTACAGATCTCTTTAATGTGGGATTAATTCAGGTGACTTACTTCTGTAGATATTGTGCATTGACTGATACTGTGACTGCAATGAGTTTGAGTAGACTTTTACTGACTAAATGTTCTGAATTGGGCAGTTTTTTTCATTCTTGGTTCATACACTTTGTTTCATTGCTTAAAACATGCTCTAATCAGTGCTGTATTATACAGGGAATATAATCAGGAAGGTGTATTCATGTATGCATGGTCTAAAAATGCGCAAGGGGCCTATGACTGAAAAACAGTCCAAAGGTAAACTTTATCCACAACTGGCCAGATGCATTTTCTTTGAATGAGAGTTTCAATGCTGTTTCAATGACAGGGAGTTTCAAGGGCAGAGAAGTTTTAATGCCAAGTCTGTTTTCACTGTAAGACTTACTGCTTTGTTTAGCAAATGTCTATCAGTGTTTGTGCTATAAAATTTAAAACAAGTTTTAAATTCAATCCAAACACAGTAGGTTCACAGACTACTACAGTACTAGGGTAACCGCCGTTTTGGGCCATTTTAAGCCTAGCCATATACGGTACTGTTTTATACTTACAGTAAATGTTTTATTTTTCTTGTTTAATGTTAATCAAAAAAAACAATTTTTGGAAGGTTTTTTTTCATCCGGTTCAATTATATGTTTGATTATCCAGTTTGATAAATATTTTACTACAGTAACATAATTTACCGTTTTGTACTTACAGTAAATTTGTTTTAAGTTTCTTGTTTAATGTTCATCAACAGCATTTTCAGAAGTTTTTCTACCTGGTTCAATTGTATGTTTGATTATCTGAAGTGTTTGATTATCTCAACTATCTTCAGTCCCAATTAGTTTGGATAATTGACTGCTAGGACTATTTTATTTTAACAGAAAAGCAAAATATATCGGCAGAATGAAGAAATAAGGAACAGAAAGAGAGGGCTGGAGAGGGGAATAAATAGGCGGGGTTATGGGAGGTGCGAGGGGTGCATCATTGGTCTGGTTTCACAGCTGCTACAAGTTAGGTCAGAGGAAAGGGAAGGTTAGTTGCTATGCTTACCATTGTTGAAACTTCCAATGCTCTATCTTGGGGCAGTAACGTACCCGGACAGGTGAAGAATTACTACGGTACAGTTTTTAAAAGTGACATATTAGTGAGTTACACAGAATGATTTGATTATCCTCATCACAATTCTCTAAAAAGGCTTCTGAGTGGGCAGAGAAAGACTTCACGTGTTTTAGTACAGCATGCACATTATGATTTAGTCCAGGGACTTATTCCAAAAGAACTTTTTGTGTATTTTATTGGTACATTAAGTTATTTATTATAATTATTTACAGAGCTGCACACTTTGCTTGGACAAGAGTGGATTAAAAGTAAGTGTGGAATATTTTAGCAGCTGTTAGCCCTCAGAAAATGTCAGCTCACATGAAAAAGGAAAGATTAATAAAGAATGTAGAGCTTTTAACAAGATATAGACTTCTATTTATTTACCAAAGGTAAAGTCGTGTGCTTAGTTTGTGGAGAACAGATTGCTGTGTTTAAGGATTACAATTTGAATCACCACTATGGGACTAAACATGCAGAGAAATATAACAACTTGACTGATGCAGAGTGGGAGCGAGCATCTGAAGCTTTGCTGCCTGAGCTGGAAAAGCAACAAGGACTTTTTACCAAAGTTTTATACATCCATGGATGGAGCAGTCAAGACCAGCTTTGTGATATCACACAAAACTGCAAAAAGAAGCCAGTCTGTGAAAGTGAATTCATCACCGTGTTTAGTGGATGCTGTAGCGTTAATATCCCATGAGAAAAATAGAAGATTTGAGAATGTGTCCCCCCCCCCTTCCAGGTGAACCGTAACAAGAAGGATCGAAGACAGCGCAGGAAATCTGGAGCTTCCGCTGCAAAACAAAGCAGACAATTTTGACTTTTTCTCCTCGACTCTGGACAAGAGCTGTGATGTCCGTGACACAGCCCAGTTACCCATAGGATCATAGGAGGTTACTATACTAAAGGACCTGGGGCCCTTACAAGCCTAGCCAAGAGTTTATCCCCAAAAAGAAACCTCAGTCAGCACCTGTCACCCCTGTTAATGAAGGACACAAATGGAACTCTTGGGGCAAATTTGTAGTTTTTCAGCCACTCATCAAGGTTGCGCTTGAAGAGGGTCAGAGAGGTACTCTGACGTGTATGGAAAGTCTATTCCAGAGATGGGGCGATCTCTGTCTCGCCAGCAGGTTTTGTTGCTATCACACATTAGATTCAGGCCTTTCGAGTGGGTAATGCAGGAGGAGTTAGACTTATGGATATGGAGCATCTCTAGTAGGGCAGGGTCCGAGATCGCCTTGTAGGCAAAACACAGATCACCTCTAACCAATCTGTACAATACAGAGTACAGTGATAGCCTGCCCGCAAAGGACAGGTATTGGAGGCCATGGATTCTTTTTGTGAGGTATTTCTATGGCCTTTCCAGTTGGAGCACATGTTTGGAGAGGTACATACCAAACAGGGATTTATACTCAATTATTGGTCTAATGAAGGAGTACAGAGAGGTAATAACCTCCTTTTTCCCTGGATGCAATCCCTTTACTTATGAGATAAACCAAGTACAAGGCTTTTCTGCCCACTGCCGCTACATGATGGTCAAATGTGAGATAGTTATCAACCTGAGTACCCAGGTCTCTCACCACAGATAGTGTTGTTTAGGGGGGTGCCGTTGATGTGGTAATCAGTAGGGGCTGTGTTTTTGCTGAATATATGATACATTTTTCTGCATTTAGCTTGAGGCCATGACTTTGGCACCAGTCATTGGTTGCTGCGAGACCCTCTTGCAGTATGTTAACATCATTTGGGGAGTCAGTGATAGCACCCAACTTACAGTCATCCACATGCCTTTTGTCTTTGCCTGGATCTTTTAAGAGTAGATACCAAACAGTAGGTATCCCAGGACAAATGCCTGGGGAACTCCATTAGTGACAGATCTGTTGCCAGAGGTGGAGGCATCTATTTTGACTTTGAGGGTCCTGTTGGTGAGCCAGTTCGCCACCCACCTGATGAGATAGGGATTTACGCCAAGTTGTGTCAGCTTTGCGATGATGCCCGAGTGAGGGGTTCTATCAAAGCTCTTGACCAAGTCAAGGTAAGCTGTATGCACGGTCTTTCCCTCTTCCAGGGCGTTGGTGACTGTCTCAAACAAGTCAACCAGGTTCAACAGGCAAGCTCTGCCCTTGATGAATCTGAACTGGGTGGGTTCAAGTGCTTGGAGATTGCCTATGTCCTTGTTTATGAGATCCATAATACGCTCCATGGCTTTACAGATCAGAGTTGTCAAGCTAATGGGGCAATAGTTTTCAGGGTCAGTAGTGGCACCAACTTTGTGCAAGGGGATGACAATGGCAGTTCTCCACTCTGCTGGAATGAAGCCTATACTTTGGCTGTGGTTGAATAGGGTGTTCAACGGCGAAGCCAGGTTTTGCTGGAGATGGTGCAGAATACAGCCTGGGATACTATCAGGTTTCATCGAAGATGCATTCTTTGCCTTGGATAGGGCCTATAACACAATCTATGGAAATGTGAGGTGTGGGACAAATATCGGGCTGTTGAAAGGGCCTTGGGGGGGGGGGGGGACAAAGTCTGCACTGAACCTGCCAGCAGGTTGGCTAAGTCAACAGGTTTAGTGTAAGTGATGATGTTAAGTACAAATTCAGAACAAACCTAGGCTTTGCCATGGAGGTTCCTGATGCAAGTGAAGGCAGCTTTGTGGTTTCCCTTTGTTTCAGAGGCTAGTTTTGATTCATAATTGGTTTTGGAGGTTTTCACTAGTGATCTAATTTGTTTGTTGAGGCTAAGGAGGAGTTTTTCCAGTTAGGAATTTTTTCCTTTTTACCCTTGGACAACAGTTTCTTCCTTTTGTTGTAAAGCGTGTTGATAGAAGATGCCACCAAATCTTTGTATGTGAGATAACAAAAGACAGATTATGGAGGACCTGGCAACAATGGGGTCAATGAAAGGGGCACTGACAGGGAGCAATTTGTTCACAGAGTTAAATGCATGCTTGGACTGAAATGGGACAAACTGGCAGGGGTTAACAACTGATGGTTGTCCAAATCTAACAGGAAAAAGTGTCAGACTTTTGAAGCGGATGCATGATACTGACTGAAATGATTCCAGAACAGAAACTGGTATTTTTGCATTGTATTACACATCAGGAGGTGTTGTGCAAGTCTGTGCTAAAAATCAACTATGTTATTGATGTTGTAACTAAAATAGTTGACTTAATCAGGGCAAAAGCATTGTATCACAGACAGTTTATTGCACTTTTGGAGGAGCATGAAAATGAATGACATAGGCTACCACACAGCTGTCAGATTGTTCAGCTTGGTCAAAGTGCTTAAGAGTATGGAACCCAAGAGCAGAGATTCGAGAGTTTTGTGAGAGGAAAGGCAAGGACACCCCACAACTCTCAGATGTTGACTGGTTGGCAGATAATATTGCATTTGCTGTTGATGTGACTGCACTAATGAACTAAATACCAAACGGCAAGGCAAGGGCCTCTCTGCACATGAAATGTACAGCCTGGTGAAGGCTTTCATGAGAAAATTGCAGTTTCTTTCAAGCCATTTGGACAGCAACATTCTCACCCACATCAGAGCACTGAAAGAGGCCACACCATCAGGTGATCACCTTCGCAGTTACTCATCCATGTTAGGAGCACTGCATGGTGAGTTTACAATGCAATTTTAAAGACTTCAAAACAGCTGAGAGTGAAATGCACATGATTTATTTTCCCTTCACTTGCACTGTGGATAATGCACCCAAGTAATGTTCAGGTCAAACTCACTGACCTACAGTGTAATACACTACTGGCAGAGCACTTTAAGTCAGTATCACTGCTGGATTTAGGGACATAGGCCCAAAATAGGGACAATTTTTAAATATTGCTCTTTACAAACTTAGAAAGTTGACAGAACAACAAGTTTTAAATTAGCATGAATTTTCTGAATGGTATGAAGTCTGAAATTCAGATGTTTGTCATTATTTTTTTTAACTTCAGTCTTAAATGATTTGCTACTAATTTGCCAGAAAACCACAACTTTATGGAAAACATGCCAAAATTATGAGGGAAAAATCTGGGCATTCTGCAAAAAATCCATACAGTTGAGAGGTATGCTCAGACATTCAATTCGACTTCAGTGCACTTGTTCAAGCCTAAGACAGACTAGATTTCTCTCATTGACTAAAAAAAAACAGCAAATGAAGTAATTAGGCTACAAACAATTGCAATAGCAGACATTACTTTTTGTATAAAGTTAATTTAATGCTGCTCTTTGAAACAGTGCAAAAACATGCACATTTTCAAAATGCTTCCTGTGACTGCTGATTACATTAATTAAATAGTGATGTACTGTTGGTGTGTTTACTATGCCTGTTTCACATTTTTATAGCCTAATCTTAACATCGACCAGTAGCAGCTAATCAGAACCATACAAATTTACTGCTTTTTATAAACAAATAAAATTAATGTGGAGCAGAATTGAGTTCAGCCTATTGGTCCAGCCTTCTAACACAGTCCCAGTTTCTTGTGTGACCCCTTGGGAAAATTAATTGCACACCCCAGCAATAGACTAGAGTATATATTTTTGTATTGTTTTCTATCTCTCTTTTTAGGTGCAACTGGATTTGACTTCACAGGGTGGGGGGGGGGGGGGGGGCTTCCAGAGCTAGGATCCATCAACTCAAAGGAGAGAACACCAGCCAAGTAATAAACTGACAAGTACTAGATAATGTATCACAATAAAAGTTAAAGTTTCAAGTGACGAAGTATGTTCCCACATAGCTACATTCTGCCACACTGTGCTACTATCACAAAAACGTTTGAAAAGTTTTCAGAATTCCTTTGCAACTGACAGAGGTTAAAGAATTTCCAGTGCAAAAAGTCCAAACACCTATGTAATCAATGTCCACAAAAATAAACAGTGTTAAAAAAATTAGCTCCGGACACTATCCACTTTAAACTGCCATAAAACATTTAATAAAAATTTAAACTATATTTTCTTACAATCTCCTCAGTATATTCAAACCCATTTACGGTAAAATCATGATCCAATATACAACACAGAGAAGAGTCATGAATATAGTAAATGAGGAAACGCTGAAAAATCCAAGTTCTGCAATAGGTTCCTCTCAGAAGAAGAAAATAGAGTAACAGTGAAGACGAGACATTAGTTTGAACAGCGCACACACACAGCGACACAGCACCCCTGACAGAAGTACTGAAAGTTTCCTCAGAAACAGTAAAAACAAGTATTTGTCAAAGGCATATCCAAATAAACACTGCTAGAAGCACAAATTCCCACAGGAATTACTGTAAACACTGACAGAAAAAATATTTTCAAAAAAAATACAGAATAATAAAACTAATAATAAAATGAGAGGAAGGGGTCCCCAAATACAGCTCATCTGAACAGTATGTAGGAGAAATCTGCATAGGCTTCTGTGAACAGTCAGAGAGATTTCTTCTTTGGATGGCAGAAAAAGACTGAGAATTTGCTTCCTGCACCACAGGAAGAGAGAGATGGAGGGGAGAGCAAGTCTTTGAAAGCTGAGCAGTATTGCGTTACTTTGGAAGATACCCCAAAATGTCATGTAGGCAGTGGAAATTATGACATCTGTCTTGGTAGGCCCATGGGCACACAACAGTATGGAGATTGACAGTAAACACAAGTGGCAAATGTATGCCACAAAATGAGTTAATTGGTCAGATTAATGGTGCTTTAGTGACTTACGACATTACGGCTGGATATATGCCAGAAATGTGCATGATTAATGAACAGAATGTTTCTGTATTCCCTGGTGGTTACACCAGGTGAAAAAGTCAACATTCTGATCGAGGCAAAAGGATACTATAAACTAGCTAAGTGTATGAAGCAAATGAAACTTGAATGCACAAAAGTTATGGTATTTATGAAGTGGAAGTTGTGTATTAATCAAGATGTTACTGACAGAGTTCATCTGCAAAGTGGTAATGGAAAAAAATGAAAAATGTGGACGTTGGTTGATACAATACTTGACAAATGGGCAAAGAGACAAGGAAATGTTATGTACAAAGGGAAAAAACTGATTAAGGGGTGGTGGAGTTTACAGCACTGCAATAGAGTAATACAACAGTCATGGATGACTTTTTGCTGATTTTAACAGTGGAAACATCAACCAAAAAAAAAGATAAGAAAAGGCTATGGAAGTTGCTGAGCATGGACATACACTGGTAATTAAACAAGATTGAGTGCTGAGGTGGCTTCAATGGTATTTCAATATTCAATGCAGATTAAGTGTTCAGAAGCATATCCTGGGAAATGTAGGGATTAATGTAGCCATAGTGAAAAATAACGCCACATACAGGCAAAATGAATGTTGCCATAATCAAGACTCAAGGAAAATCTACTTAGCATTGGATGATATGTCTTATTACAGAACTGTACTTAATTGTAAATACACTTTGTTTTTAAAGACAGCGATGACATTTGCTAAAGGAATTCATTACCAAATGCTTTGATCAGGCTTGCACCTGCACCTTAATAGTTTTACTTTCTTGAATTAGTGTAAACAACTGGTTAGTGTTAGTCACCTCCCCCCCCCCCCCCCCCACACACACACAAATACTGCATCATCAGCAGTGGACCAAACTCTCAATAAAAAACTGCATCATAAATCTTTTTGAGGCAGATCCATCTTTGGGATTTCACCCCAACTTTGTTGTAAATTCTACTGTACCAGTCATCAGAAGATAAATGTATAAAAAGGGACTTGCAGCCCCATTCGTTAATTCAACATGGATTTACTCTGCTCATATGAGAGAACAAGTTTTTGAGATAGCCTGTTTGTACGTTGCCCACCCAATTAAAAACGAAAGCGCAGTGGGAAAGGTAAAGCTCTCATCTTGGGTATAAACTGCAATAGATACTGTACAGTCACTGCATCCCTGAATACACTATGGTAACTGCAAAATGCAGAAACAATGCTCCAATGCATTGCACTGCAAATGACTATTGTTCCCAAACATCAAAACTGTTTTTACTACAATACTATAGTCCCAGCTCAACTTAGTCAAATACTCAAAGCCAGGCAGTACTGTCTCATCTTAAATAGTATGCAATCAAGTGGTCTCCAGTGTGCTTCTCTTCCAAGGAATGCTATCTTAAAAGTAATCTCCAAGTGTTCAGTGCCAGTTTGAGATGGATGGAGAGGAATCTATACTAACAGGAAGTCAGAAGTGCAGCAAGGTGAGCGTGCTCAGGGAGAAGCTCCCGCTAACATTTTCTAATACTGTACCCATGCACTTCCAACTACCACTACGTTCATATCAAAGAGCTCTCAACCACCATGAACTAACCCTCCCCCCTCAAATGAAAGAGACATGTGACACACTGAAACCTTTCCACATTGACAGGTCTACCAGCTATCGGAGATGATCACCAAACTCTGGCTTCTACTGTTCCAATCAGAGTAAAAAAACTCTCCATTAGTAGGTAGTCACATACTTTTCAAACTCCACTCCCTGGCCTTTTCAAAGGTATGCATCACATATCAATTTTGCACTAATCACCCACAGACTGCTTATAACAATAATTTCCATTACTGTGAGGCAAGAATAAAGAGAACATACCTGTAATCTTCTCCTGTTCTTCTTTATCTTGCTTTGCTAATCGAGCTTCAACCTCCTCAGGTGGCCTTTCTTTTACAGCAGGTAAGGCTTCATGAGAGCATTCTTCACATGGTTCACTGGAAGGGCCTGACATCAAAAAGGAATGAACAAAATTAACAAGTTAAATCTGTGAGGTGAATGTTTAGAATACAGTTATTTTTAAACACAACATTCAATAATTTTTCCTTCACTGCTACATCAGTGACCGTCAAGGTTTCATGACTATGGCCCAGATTACCAGGTCCAATGAGTGACCACTATAGAAGACTGCCTGTGACAGATGGCAGTGAGTGGCAGACACTGGGGGAAAGGATATTAGTAGAATTCCATCTCAAGAACTTCATCTGTGAGGAGGTGAGGTACTAAAGCTCCTGCAACCTGAAGCCCAAGAAGTGCCATTCCACAATGCATTCTAACCAGAGATCATGAGTGTGCAGAAGCAGAAACTCACAAGCTGACTCAGTATACTGGGAATGGCACCATATGTTCTGGTTGGGGGGGGGGGGCAACTATCTACAAAAAGTTATTCCATTTCCCAGCTCCTGACAGCCTTTTCCCACTGTCCAAAGGCACCACAGTTGTGGTATGTGTATAGATCCCTCTGGTCCAGCTTGAAAAGTGCCCCTGGCTTTTTCACTATCACTTTTTTTGATACAAGGCAAAATGGGAATGCTGAACCCAAGACTGGAATGCAGACATCCGTTTCTGAGGTACCATTTTTCCTCAGATCGAGCCTAATACTAGAAGCACCACCAGCATGCAATAAGCTGTATAAATCAGGACTGTGAGGAATTTCCTTGCTTTGACAGAATCCCATTCTAACATGGTTTGGAGGAAATATGACTGAAAATGACCCTGTCTTCAGGCATAAAGGCATTCTACTTTTCAGTCCAGCAAGGCCCTTAGGAATTTTCCTTGCAAGGTTAGTGGAGACGTTGTAAGGCTGTGGAAGATACTTAGGTGCTTCAAACATGCCAGAATAAACTAAGGATTTCTGATTCTCTTGTATTGAGCCTGCTTATATCAAGCAGTCATCCAGGTAAGGGTAGATGTGTACACTCCTTTTGTCCTGGAAAAGGTAGTTAACTGAAGCCAAGCATTTTGTAGGATACAGTAGACATGCCAAAAGGCAAGAAGGTGAACCGGTACTGGGATCTACATGCTTCAAAACCTTACCAACCTTCTGAGAGTCTTACTGGAACACAGAGGTAGGCATCTGTTAGGTCCAAGGTGACAGGCCATGAAGGCTTGACAGAGAAGAAAAGGCAGAAGGCTTTGTAGGGTAAACATTTTGAACTTTAGGACTATTAAATATGTTTCACCTTGAACTGTCCAGAATGAGTCTCCAGGTACTTTCCTTTCTGGGCACTAGAAAAAAATCCCAGGTAAAACCTTCTGCCCACCCTCTCTTACTGACCCATTTTTATGTCACCCTGTCCTAGAAAGGCCAATAACAAGTGTGGGGCTAAATGAGTTTGTTCACTTGAAACGAGAGGGATGACTACAAATTTTGGTCTGATCAAGAAATGCAGTTTGTAACCAAGTTCCAGATTACACAAGATGTACAGGTCCTGAGTTATCTTCTGCCAATCCTCTACAAACACACACAGATGGCCCCTCATCTGAAAGGAGGGGCACTGTGGTTTATGAACAGGGAGGTTTGGGATGGATTTCCTGGACAGGGGGACGAAGCAGCCAGAGTCATAGCCACTTTCACTGAGAGTCACAGCCTTGATGCTACTCAGGCTTGTCCTTATGCTTTATTTGCCACTCGTCCCTTTTCTTGGCTTACTATTTTTTTTTTTTTGAAATTTGCCTTTCTACTGCCTGAAAAAGAGAGGCTAAGATTTTAAAGAGTGATTTCCTACTAAAGTTTGAAGCTTGGGAATAAAAAAAAAAATGCTGGACAAACTGCATGGTCTTTCCTTTTTCTTCAAATCTCTTAAATATTTCATCAGCAGAGAGTCTGAAAAGGAGGTCCTTTTGTCCTTTGTTTGTACTTTTTCTTGAATGTGTGACTATTGGTATATATACGGGTATACACCCACACAGGTTTTAATATGAATTTAAATGTTTTATTTTGGTGCACTTGCATTTTAAATGTTTAATTAGAGTGACATCAACAACCCGTCACCCAATAGTTTTAAATATGGTGAGCTTGCGCTCTTTTCTTGCTGAAGAAGCTTCTGTTTGAACAGGAGCGAAAACGCTTGTTTATCTACTATTTTAAATAAATTGCGTTTCATTTTATTTGAACCTTGGCTCTGTCTGGGCACTTTGTTTGTTCTACAGTTTTGGCGTATTCTACAATTGTTTAGTATGGCTTCTGATGCTCCGTCGAGCCCGGGTTCACCTAACATCTTTTGCACTAATAGTGCGGTCAATTTTCCTGATCATGGAAATATACAAGCGCTGATGGTAGCGCTTTCACAACGCTTGGATACTATGAATTCTCGCTTGGATTACATCGAGAGAATCAGTACTAGTCAAAGGGGCACTAACGGACTAAACTTAATTGACTACAATCGTTCTCTATCTGGAAACAGCAACATGGATATTCCAGCTGGCCAAGCACCTCGCACTTTGCAATCTAGCTTGAGTGCTTTACCTGAGGCAGGGTCTTCAGGTTTAACCGAACCGGTCAACAATGGTTCGGCTTTGCACTCAGTCAATGCTGATAACACCAATAACAAGAATGCTGGTGGTAACCCTGTATCTCGCACTAACACCGGCTTGCTTTCCGGTATTCAAGATGGAACTGGTGAGGCCGATGCGCTTATTGGGACGCCCTCCATGGCCGAATGGGCTAAAAATTCTTCTGCATTTTTGTTTGGCAGTTCTACAGGATCGGGCTTACCGGCGACGGACTCTTCCAGTCAAGGTAATATATTTGACAACATTTCAACTAACTTGAAAGTACTGGATAGCACATTATTGAAAATTAAAAAACTTCAACTGGACGTTTCTTGCTTCCAGCAGTGCTTGAAGGAAGGGGTTATACCTAAAGGGCTCCGCAGCTCATTTACCCCTACAGGTTTATTCTCCGACTCTGCATTTCTTTCTGAATTGGTGACATTATTTAACAAACAAGGGGCTGAACTACTGGAACTAATGATCAGGAATTACACTAAACACATTTCTGTTTTACTTGAGGAGGCTTCCAAGCTTGATTACAGCATCAAAGCTGACATTAATTTTCATAGATACAAGTATGACTATAACCGATCATTTACTAGCATTGATTCTATGCTAGTTAAACTGAAGGCTAACAAAGTTAAGAAATTGGAGAGAGACAGACAGGCATATCAGAATAATTCTGCTTACCCAAATGTGTTTAAAAAGTATAATAGATTGGGCACTCATGATGAGACTGAATTACCTGCCTTGGATAACTCTAATGGAGATGAGGTGGCACAAACTCCGATTGTTGCAGGCTCCGGAAGTGACCGGGGCGTATCGACGGGCGTGCAAGGCCCTCGGAGAAGTAACAGGTTAAAATCATTTAACAACAAAAACAATAATAACAACCACCAAAAGCCTTTTTTAGGGAAGAGCAGCAATCGATTTCAGAGGAACAAGAACTGGAATTAATTCACCCTCTGATTGAAGCTGCTACCTCCTTATTGGGTACAATAACTGATGATGTGCGCACTCAGTCAGTGTCATCAAATTTAAAAGGTGACTTTTTTATTTACAACTTCTCGGATGTCATCATTGATGAAGAATTAACTGAGCTATTGGCAAAAGGCCTGAATTTTGTACCCGACTATAATTTCAAGCTGGCCAAAACACTTATGGATTTAAAGCTTTTTGTGCGCAAGCTTAATTTGAATATCTTTTTTAATAATGATTTGTCTGGTAGTGTACCTGGTTTAAAGTTACCCAGTACTTTTAATCCTCCCCTACACCCTACTCTATTCACGTTTGAGAAAGCTTGTGAATTAGACTTTAGGCAATTACACATAGCAGGGAGAGATGATAGGACTTGTAGGAATACTTCTTTTGACCAGCTTATGGCCTTAAACAAAATATGTAGTTCAGCAGTGAGAGTGATCAAGCCAGATAAGGGTGGGGGTTTAGTTATTTTCAACAAAGCTGAATATTCTAGCCGCATGTCACAGGTATTAGATACACCTGCTTACGAAACTTCTTCGTTAAATGAATTAACGGGCACTTAACAGAATCAAAGGATATTTTAGGGATCTCTACCTTGAAGGCAGGATTAACATTGACACATACAACTTCATTGATATCTCCTACCCTAGGGTTCCTGTCATGTTTGGGATCCCTAAAATTCACAAAAGCCTCACTGATCCACCAATGAGGGCCTTAGTAGATGGCAGAAGTTCCATCACACATCCTTGTGCTCGTCTTATTGACAGCATCATCAGCAAATACCTGAAAACTATCCCCCAAATATGTAAAGACTCTTGGTCCTTCCTGAGCTTGATCAATGACACTGCCTTCGACAGCAGCCTCAATTTTTTGACCATCGACGTGGTTGACTTGTACACATCAATACCACACGAGGAGGCTGTCGAATGGATTGAACTCATGTTACGGGAATGCGGAGCATCTAATAATGATACCTATTTGGTTACAGTACTACTCGACATAGTTTTGTCTTCCAACTTTTTCATTTTTGATGGTCAACATTACCTGCAAAAGAAAGGTATAGCAATGGGTTCCCCATGTGGTAGCAGTGTTGCCAACATGTTTGTTGCCTTTTGGGAGAAGAACTTTTTGTTCAATTACCCACCATTTGTTGAGTGTTCTAAGATATACACTCGCTTCCTTGACGATGTGTTTGTGCTATTTCAAGGGAGTGAGGTTGATGCCTCAAACCTATTAGCACATATGAACTCTACAACTGACTTTTTGAAGTTTACCCATCATTTTTCAACTTCTGTGATCGATTATCTGGATGTCCAATTGGTCAAAGACAACTATAACAATAGATTCTGCTCATCAATTTACAGGAAGGCAACTTATTGTAATTCCTTTCTACATTTCACAAGTTGCCATCCTTGGAGGCAGAAGCGGTCTATTGTCAAAGGGCAATTGGTCAGGGCTGCTCGGATGTGCAGTACAGACGATGCATTCGATCAAGAATGCTCACTACTGTCCGACATGTTTAGAAATCGTGGGTACCCAGAAGATCTCATTTTCGATCTGATTCGTGAAGTGTCAATGAAACGAGGGAAAGGAATTTACTTACCACTGCTTTTACCTAAAGAGCAGGCTGGGTTGGTCGATAACTGTGTAGAGCTATCAGGGAATTCCACTCTAATTGCTGACAACAACGTGGAAGTTGTTGCTACTTTCAGTAAGTCAAATTTCTCTGTAGCTTTTATTTCTCCGTTTAACTTACATTCAGGGTTCTTGTGCTCAATTATTCGCAAGAACTGGTATTTCATTATTAACGCTGGACTACATGAAAGGCTGGGTACTACTCCGACATTCATATTTAAAAGAGGTTATAACCTTAAAGATATGCTACAGAGAAATAGCTCAGTTGACCTCATGATTAGACATAAGGGTACATTTACCTGTGGGTGTTGCAAATGGTGTACACACTTACGAGCAGGAAATTCTTTTGCTATGGGCAAGAGGAAGTTCACCATTAATCATAAAATCAATTGCAACACTAAATCTATCGTGTATGTGGCCTTTTGTGAATGCTGTCATGCATTCTATGTTGGTAAGACGGATCGCCGATTCAGGGACCGTATTTACCAACATCTATATGCCATCAAGAATCAGAGGAGCGATAATGCTCTCTCTAAACACATTTTGAATAACTACGGTCACAGTTTTAAATTCATGGGTATTGACCATGTAAAGTGTGATGTAAAGGGGGGGACCGCAATCCCTACTATTAGAAACCCGTGAGTTAGAGTGGCAATTACAACTAGACGCCTTCTCCTACCCGGGTCTCAATGATAATTGTAATATAGCATCTATATTGAAGTATAGAAGTTATTTAAGGTGATTGTCGTTGCATATTAGTTCCCTCATAACCCTATATGCATGTGACAGTATGTTTAGACATTTGAGTTTCAAAACCTTTAACTGTCTCATGGACGGCACTGTTTACCTTCACATAAGGCATGCTTTTGCAGAACAGGGACTCCACTGTTTTAGTTAAGCATTACCTGTTCATTACTGTTTTTATAAGCCCCTCTTGCAGATTAGTAATGATATTAGTTGTTACCCTATTACTACTCATATAATCTCTTTTAATATAACTTCTTTTACATAAGGGTAAAATTTGTAAAACCTGAAGGTTGGTTAGGGAGTGTGCAACTATATTGCTTGCGCTTTTTTTATTTTGTTACTCACTTATCTTATCCAACCAGTTAGTCCGATGTGTTCCTTTGCTACTTATTTTACTGTACTTTTTCTTAAATGTGTGACTATTGGTATATATACGGGTATACACCCACACAGGTTTTAATATGAATTTAAATGTTTTATTTTGGTGCACTTGCATTTTAAATGTTTAATTAGAGTGACATCAACAACCCGTCACCCAATAGTTTTAAATATGGTGAGCTTGCGCTCTTTTCTTGCTGAAGAAGCTTCTGTTTGAACAGGAGCGAAAACGCTTGTTTATCTACTATTTTAAATAAATTGTGTTTCATTTTATTTGAACCTTGGCTCTGTCTGGGCACTTTGTTCTAAAGCTTGAAGCTTGGGAATAAAAAAAAAAATGCTGGACAAACTGCATGGTCTTTCCTTTTTCTTCAAATCTCTTAAATATTTCATCAGCAGAGAGTCTGAAAAGGAGGTCCTTTGTCCGGGGAAGGAATGATTTAATGAGCTCTGACTTCATCTCCAGCTCCAGGCTCATCAACCAGGCCTGCCTTCCAACCATTGATTTGGTAGTTGCAAAACTGCATAATACTCAATGCATCACAAGCACATTTTCTGTAGTGTCAGTTTTCATGGGAAGAGAGGCTACATAAATCAAGCACCTTCTGTTTCAGGTCCTTACCAAGGATGCCATTTTCCTTAGCCTTCAACTTTTCCAGAAAGTGTTCCTGAAACTTGCGTGTGTGTCTGGAATTCAAGACCATGACAGCCAAGGTAGCAAAACATTCTCGAGCAGATGATGCCAAGATGGTGACAACTTCTGGCTGCCTAGCCATACATGTTTATTAACACTCAATTTCAATCTTTTGTTGATTTACATTTGTTCATATCTGCTTGTTCTGCAATTCTGTGACATCATGACATCTGGCACTGTACAGATTAAGTTTGTAGCATAAGCGATAATTTTAGGATTATGAGTTCATGATCCTAGATCCTACAGATTTGTGAAATTACCAGCTTGGAAATATTACTGCTCATCAACATGTAATCTGCATCTCGATTATCTGGCTGATAACTGACAGCAAATGAACTGCCTGCACTGTTTGCAATGAGCCACTACATCAGTTGCTGAACAGCTGGCGTTATTTACAGTGAGCAAGAGATCAGAGTAATCACTGAGTTTTCATCTGAGCTAGGCTATTAAATAACAAATAATCTTACATGAGACGGTAGAGTTGGTAATTAGGAGAGACATAAAAGCAACTAAGGAGTATTACAACCCATATGGATTATGACTCCTGGTACTTAGTTCAGTCTCTACTGGTAGCGACAGTGATTAGACTTTTTAAACAGCTGTACCAACTCTATTTTTTAAACAAAGATCTGTATCGAATTATCACTTATGACATAGGCAACTGTACATTTATATAAATAAACCACACCGACATATTTTTGGCTGCGAACATCACATACAATTTTCTAAACAGTCACTCTGAAATGGATATTAAATAGCTCATTCAATCCCAGCCCTCCCTTAAACCTCAGTCCTCCTCAAACATTATTCTGCACATTGTTCCCATAATTCCCTTTCTTTTCACTGTAATTTGCCTATACCCTTTGTAAAGATTCTCTTTCTTTTCTCTCTCATACTACATTCCCTACTCTAGTATGGTTGATTTAGACTATTTCCATTTTCTAGCAATTGCTTTTTTTTTTTCGCAGCAAGTTCTCCTTTCAGCTTTTCCCGGTTTGGGGTTGCCACAGCAGAACAATGGTCCACAGAACAACTGGCAGTGGAGTTTTACGGTGTCAAGTTGTCAGCCTGGCATGCAACCTTCCACAGAAGGTACACATACACGCACACACACAAACCTAGGGCCAATTTAGACTGCCCAATCCACCTACAGCATGTCTTTTTCACTCAGGGAGGCTCTGTGTTGTAATGAGCTGAAAAGGCAGAGGCATGGATTTTTATAGAAGAAAAAGATAGGCCCTTGTGAAGCATCTCAGTTAAATATTGCAGAATCTGAGGAATATTGGGCATTGCTGTGCTTATTCACTGTGCTTGGTTCCAGGCACAGAATCTTTTCCATTTGTCCGCATAAGACTTTCTAGTACTAGGCCTTCTAGCCTCCAAAATGACATCCAGCACAGGTTTGCTGAGAGATGTAATTGGTGAATTTAGTTGATTAGCCATGCTGTAAGATTTAGAGTTTGGAGCGGAGTGTGCAGAATTTGATAGTTCTGCTGAGACAGTAGGTAAGGTGTCAAGAGGCAGGTACCATGGAGAAAGGTGCGACATATTGCGTAGGAGCGGGTACCAGTGTTGGCGAGGCCAGTCTGGAGCAATCAGTATAATTTTTAGTTTTTCCTGTCTCACTTTTAGTAAGACCTTGGAGAGCAGAGGCAGAGGAGGAAAGGCATAGACGGATAGGTTTTTCCAGCTGAAGGACAAAGCATCTACTTTCCAAGCTTTTTTGTGATGAATTCTTGTGCAGAATTTGTCCAACTGATAGTTTTGGGGTGAGGCAAAAAGATCGACATCTGGGTTCCCCCATTTGCGTGTCAACATGCTGAAGATTTGTGGACCCAGTTTCCATTTGTGTGGGTCCATAAGATTTCTGCTTAGTTCGTCTGCCAGAGTATTTTGCTTTCCTGCCAGGAACTGAGCTTGTAGATGTATTTGATAAGTCAAGGCCGTGTTCCACAATGTCATGGCTAGTCTGCAAAGGGGGTAGGAATGGGTAGCCCCCCTGCTTGTTTTATGTACCACATGACTGTGGTGTTGTCTGTCTATCAGTAGTTGTCCTGGATGGAGATAATACTTGAAGGCTGTCAGAGCATTCTGTGCAGCTAGCATTTCTTTCTGGTTGATATGTAGGTGCATTTGATTTGGGCTCCATTGGCCCTGAATGCATCTCCCTGCCAGATGCACCCCCAAGCATAATCTGATGCGTCTGTAGTCAGGGTTTGGGCAGCAGGGGGTGGAATGAATGACAGTCCCTTGTTTAGGTGGCAGGCCTCTGCCCACCATAGGAACTCTAGCTGCAGACAAGGAATGATAGGAATCATTGTTTCCAGGCTGTAACAATGTTGACTCCATAAGCTTTTTAGGTACCATTGAAGTTTCCTCATATGCAGTCTTGCATATGGAATTATTAGGATGCAGGAGGCCATGAACCCCAAGGCCTGCAGAATTTGTCTTGCAGATAGCGCTGGGTTTTTGTGGCCACCTGTTTGAAGTCATCCATCAATTGAATTTGTTTTTCTGGCGTAAGGTAAGTCATCTGGGCAGTTGTATTCAAGCTTGCAACCAGGAATGTAATTTGAGAAGGTACCAGTTGTGATTTCTTTTCGTTTGTGGTGTACCCTAGACAAGTTAGAAGTATTTTTACAAACGCCAGATGTTTTAGAAGAGTGCCCTTGTTTTCTGCCTGCATTAGACAATCGTCCGGGTATGGATAAATTTGAATATTTCTTTGTTTGCAAAATGCAATTACTGGTGCCACACACTTTGTGAAGACCCTGGGCGCAGTAAAGAAGCCAAGGGGCAGTGCAGAGAACTGGCAATGTAAATAGCCTGTTTTGAAGCAGAGGTATCTTCTGCAAGATTCCCTGATTGGGATATGCAGATAAGCCTCTTAAGTCTAGAGTTACCAACCAGGCATCCTTGCCTAGCATAGGTAGTAACTGTTGGAGAGTCAGCATCTTGAATTATGGAATGTCCAAAAATGTATTTAGAATGGATAAGTTCAGTATTGGACGCCATGATTTGTCTTTTCTGGGTACCAGGAAAAGTCTTGAATAAAAACCTTGCCCCTTTTCTGGTACTGGTTGAATAGCCCCCATATTCATGAGGGACATAACTTGTTTCTGGGCCTCTGCCCACTGATTTGGAGGCAGATCTGGCCATCCGTTTGGCATTAGCAACATGTGGAAATGAAATCTGTATCCCTGGGATACTATATTTAAAACTAACTTGTCCTGGGTAATCAGTTGCCAGTTTTGTGCATGAAGTGCCAGTTTCCCCCCCAAAGGGGCAGCCAAAAGATAAGTGCTTGGTGATTGCAGTGGAAAGTCATTGAGACTGTTTACCGTAGGAAGGTGCCTTGTTACTTCCAGATTTGGAGGTGGAGGTACCCCACTGCTTTGTTCTATAAGTTTCTTGTGACTGAAACCTGTAGCCTTTGGAATGTCTGGGTTTGACCTGAGCAGCTCTGGTGGGTACTGGAAAGGACCAGTTCTTAGTAGGCCAGTGCCTACTGAACCTGGGTGGCTGTACCTGTAGGAAATATTTTACAGTTTGCATAGATTTAGCTTTATCTTCCTTCTTTTTGAAAACTTCTTCTGCCTTATTACCAAATAGACTGTCATGTTGTAAAGGAGCATCCAACAATTTTGCTTTAACATGATCACGTAGATTTTGCTCCTTGAGCCAAGCATGCCTTCTTATCACAGATCCAGTTAAAGCGGCCCTGCAAGAGGCCTCCAATGAATCAAAACCACACTGCAAAGTATGTTTTCCAACTTGTTCAGCTGAATGCAATAAATCCTGCAACTCTATTTTCCACACAGTCAGAAATCAACATCATTTTCTGTTTAAGTAAGCCCATGACATGCTGCTGATATTTAAGCATATGAAATTGACAGTTTAAAGCCCTGACTGCCAAGGTTGCAGACGTGTAAACCTTCTTACCCCATCTATCCTGCGCCCTGGAATCTCTATCAAAAGGGGTACAATTTTTAGCAGTGGAAGCCTCAACGCCCTTGGGACCCTGAGAAATGGCTTCAGGGTTAACAGTAGGGTTTTTAAAGAGGAATTTGTGGGGGTCAGGAACCCTGTAATATCTGTTTGGCTTACTAGGAGGTGGAGGCAGGGAATCCGGAGCCATGCTGGATTCTGAGAAAACATCAACAACAATGTCAAGAACAGGAGGCATAGCCAAAGGCCTGCACTGAGGAAGAAGAAGGAAATCCCTACGCCTCTTTTTAGATTCTGAAAAATCTTGACTCTCCCAGTGAAAGTGTTCTCAAAGTATGCAAAGTTTTTCCAAAAGAAAAATCCTCAGGAGGAGAAGCAGAAGGGATGGAATATTATGCATCAGAGTCCTCATAAGGTGGAATAGATGATTCCTGATCAGAAGAGGAATCAGAAGAAATAGAAACCTGATCTGAAGATTCATAGTCAGTGCCTTGCCTAGGCCTCTTAGCAGGAGGGGGATGAGTACCCCTGATCAAGGTAATTAAATCCTCAGCCATTTTGATAATTTGTTTTTTTGGCATTGGGGCCTGTACACGTGGCCCAAGCATCGGTTTTTTAGACACAGAAGTAGATTCTGGCCTTAGTTTTGAAGATGGCGTTGGTTTAATATACAAATCTTTAGGCCTGAAAACACCCTCAGAAGCCGGTGCCTGCTCAGTGGCTCCGGACCCATCTAAGGTAGAGACATCCGCGGGTTCAATACTAGGTGTCTCGCTTCATACCAGACTCTGAACGGGTCTCAGTAGAGGCCTACGAATCAAAAGTAGCGGGTATCAGGGGCTGCGAAAGTGCCTCACTGAGTACCGGCGAACCGGCGACTGGCTTAGGAGAAGCTTCGTCGTCGGTTTTGGACCTAGACGATCTGTCTGTCTTTTTCTTTGTGTTTTTTTTTAGGTATTCCGGTAGTCAGATTGCTAAGTGACGACATTTCTGGATAGTTAAATCTTGAGCCAAAATATTTAGAAGCAAAAATATACCGACGTTTAATAGTGTGTTGATTAAATTTAGCACAAAACCAACAGCAAGGCACGTTGTGGTCAGGGCCTAGGCAAGGAATACAGTACAAATGAAAATCCTTATGAGGTATTTGCTTCCCACAAGTAGTACAATTATTAACTTTTACTGATCGGTAAGGAGCAAGAAAAAGTTTGCCCAATGGGGTACTTAGCTTTTAGTTGAAGACTTTGATTCTGAAACTCAAAAATGAAAATTTCAGGAGTTGGCCGACCGGCACTTGCGAACTGTTTCTGCTTCGGGCACTGCACGGCAAGAAAGACTGATGAAAATTGCGTCGGCTGCATGTTTTATACCCCTGACGACCTGACGTCATGGAAGAAGGAGACAGCAACCGACGCAGGACCCAAGACTTTGTTAATCAGGCCGACTGAGGGCAACCTGCCAGCAGATTACCCAAATGCAATGACTGCAACAGTGAAACACGAAGAACACCACTTCAAGGTGGAGTCATCCGCATATTGAATGCAGGTAGCATCTGGGATGACTGAATGAAGGTAGTTGATAAAGATAGAGAAAAGAAGGGGTCCTAGTATCGAGCCCTGGGGGACTCCAAATGTGATGGGTAGGTGACACGATAGCTTGTCCTGCCATAGGACTGCCTGTTGCCAACCCTACAGGTAGGATTGAAACCACTGGAGTGCATGGTTGAATAAGGAGAAGGCCTCCAAGGTATTTATAAGCATTTTGTGGTCAACCATGTCAAAAGCCTTGGATAGATCTAGAAAGAGTGCTAGGATAGTTTGTTATTATTGCGGTTGTGGTTAATGATGTTAGAGAAAGAGGAGGGCAGAAGTAGTACTGTGATGTGGCTTAAAGCCATGCTGAAAGTTGGACAACAGCTTGCTCTGTGTGAGGTAGTGCATGAGCTGTGTGTACACACTTCTCCATAAATTTAGCTAGAGGTGACAGAATAGCTATGGGTGATCAAAAAAGAAAGAGAAAAAAACACACTGGAATAGACACACTTTAAAGTTAGCGCTTTCGTTTACTTGAATGTTGTAAACTTCTTCAGACAATAAAAATTCCATTCTGAAACCTTAAATACAATTAAAATAGTGATGTCATCCATTAAACAATCAACCCATCTCATTTTAAAGAAACCGTCAAGAAGACTGATAAAATATAGAATGCAATAAATAGCACAAAAAATTAATTCACAGTAATGAAAAATCAATTCTGAATGAACAATATAAGTGCATTGACTACTTTACCGTCTTTGAATGACTGGTTAAAAGAGCCAGCCAGCTTCATTTTAAACCATAATGACATGAACAATGCAAATAATTCAGTACAGTTTGAAGATAATGACAGTTTATCCAGCAAATTGAAATTATATGACTAAGCTTTTTAAATACAAAAAAATTACAAATTGAAATTCAGTATTTGTCGGAATGTACTAGAAGAAGTTTACAACATTCAAGTAAACGAAAGCGCTTACTTTAATGTGTGTCGATTCCAGTGTGTTTTTTTCTCTTTCTTTTTTGATCATTCAGTATACAGTTTTTGTTTATTTGTTAGAATAGCTATGGATCTAAAGTTTGACAGTTCAGTGGAACTACCTCCTTTATAGAGAGGTATGACATGGGAGATTTTCCATATAGTGGGTACAGTAGCTTCAGATATAGCTCTGTTGATCAAGATAGAGACGGCGTAGACTATGGTGTCAGCAGCCTTTTGCAGATAGTCTGCTGGGAGGAGGTCGGCAGCTAGGGTGGTGGGTCTTAGTTTCTTAAGTAGGGTATGAATAAGTTGAGTAGGAATAGGTTGGAAGGTAAAGTATGTTTGGGTACTGGGTGTGGCTACATTAGAATTAGAGCCATTGGGAGAGAGTTGGCTGGCAAGAGACTGGATAGTCTCTGTGAAGATGATGTTGAAATTATTAACAATGTCTACTGGGGATTTTTGCTGGGAAGCTGAGGGGGTGGAGTGGCAGTTTGGCCTGGGTGGAGTAGTTTGTTTATTCCTGTCCAGAACTTTTGAGGTTTGTTTTGGTGTTTTTGCAGTAGATGGTAGTAGTGGTTCTTTTTGTCTAAGGTTATGGATTTTTTGGTGTCATTCCTTAGCTGTCTGAATCTTAGTTGATCAAGTGGGGCTTTTGTTTTCCGGTAGGTGGCCCATGCTCTGTTTGAGTGAAATTTTGGTATCTTTAGAAAGCCATGGTGCAATATTAACTTTGGTTCTAATAGAGCGGCTGGGAGCATGGGAGTTAAGAATAGCAAGGAATTTGGTGTTAAAGTATGCTACTGTTTCATCTAGGGGGAGACTTTTTAGTACTGACCAGTTGCATGCCTTAAGTTCATTTTGAAACTTGGTGAGAATAATTTGTTTATGTTCTACAGGTGGGTTGGTAACAGGCATTCAGAGTGGTGATCAAGAGATGGCATTTGGACTGGCGGCAAAGAAGTTTGCAGATGGTACACCCGAACTTCACCTTTATGCCCTACTTTATAAGAGGAACATATGTGCGATGTACAGCGTACCTTAAAGCAACCTAAAGGCTTTAGTATACTGGCTGGGCATCGAGCTGCCCTTGGCAGGGGATACCCTATTGCAATGAATATTGCAACAGTGAAATGGAAGGACATCTAAAATTACAGCTATTATCAGTACTGGCCCTCATGGGATACCTATTGCTGCTGTATTTAGAAAACCATCATTTGGCTAGTAGCATGAGACTACTGGTGTCTTTATTAGTTTAATATTAGAACATGCCCAATTACAAAAACTCTTGCAGTATGGCACTTGCCTGGCACTTGCAGCCAAATTTGGAGGCATGGTATGCATTTTGGCCATTCCCCCTAAAATTTGTGATTTTCTGGTAAATCACTGAGGATTACAGTCGCTCAATAATTGTTCATAAAATTGCTATCGGTGTAAAAGCTGCTATTTTATTAACTTTGGTGAATTAAAGTAATAGTTAGAAATACCCTCAATTCTGGGCTCTTGCCCCCATGATTTTTGCTTTTTTTTTTTAAATTCTTGAGCAAAGAAACTGAAACAATGGACAGAGAAATGATCAGAGACAGCTGCACATTAGGGCAACCAAAAAGGCTGCTGGTATATATTAGAAATGCAAATAAGCCATAAAATCAACATGACTGCTAACACAATTCAGGGACAGTTTGTGTACCATGGTTGTCTACAGCAATACAGTTACAAAATTTAGTATCACAACAAAAAGTTTCCTGTGATGCTATGAAATTACTACCTGCAATCAGCCAACTTGTCAATACAAATGGAACAGCACAGCACTGCTGCGTCATTTACACCACTGAAACATAGCTGATGCTATGCTAGCATGCCCAATGTCAATCCTGTGTCGCGTTTTACATTGGCAAGACTGACAAAGCTAAGAGAATGCATGTAAGAACACTTGTATCACATTAAGAAGACTAAATTAGACATTGCCCTAGCTAGACACATTAATGACTATCCCAACCACAGATTTAATTTTAGAACCATACATTGCATTATGTCTGATGGTGGGGGGGGACCTGAATCACTGCTCTTAGAGAGACTAGAACTCTTGTAGCAACTACGCACTAGCACTTGCATGTTCTCAGGCCTGAATGACATTTGTAAGGTTAACTGTATTTTAAAACTGAAAAGTTTAACTAGGTAGCCGTGACTTAGATTTATTTATAGTGTATTTTATTAATATTTTTTATTCACGTGTGTAGTTCAAACCCCATTCTTAACAAAATTAGGATAACAGTACAATATCGCTATTATCATGAGGTGCATTTCATTGTATAGCATGATGTCTTAGTTACTTGCAGGTTATTGATACAAGTATTAATTGTTTTTAACACTTCTTGCAATATTTAAAGGAGTGGAAATTTGATTTCATTATTTTTCTATTTTTTTATTTTTATTTTCATATATTTTATAGATTGTATATAAAGTACAATTCAAGGGTGATATGTATGTATACATAAGATGAGAATGCAAATATATACTATAAGGTTTAGGTAGGATTAATAATTAATTACAAACATGTACTCAGAGTAGGGACTGGTGGTTGTAAACATATGACACTGCTGGTTTACTATTTAATTGACCTGTTTTATACTTTTTTATCTGAAGAAGTCCCACAATTAAGTGGGACGAAAAGCACTTTAATAAAATAATTATTGCTTTCAACTAGATTGGTGGTTTGTCCAGACCTTCTGGAGGTTACCTAAAGACCCAGAGAGGTCCTCATGCAAGGATGTTCCGGAGCATGGTGGAGCCAAAGGATGCCCTGCCTCTGGACAGGACATCCAACTTATAGTGCGAAATAAACGTGTGCAAGGATGCCCAAGTAGCTACAGAGCAAATGTCATCCAAAGAAACCCTAGACCAAAAGGCCGCAGAAGTAGCCACAGACCCAGCAGAATGCGCCTTGACCTGACCTGGTGGAGATCATCGTTTGGCTGTATACATCAGAGCTATACACCGATAGATTCAACAAGCAACAGTTACCTTGGACACAGGTCTCCCTAAGAAAGGCTTAAAAAAGGAAACAAAAAGCTGATCATACTTACGAAAGGGTTTTGTTCTATGCAAAAAGAAACGCAATTGCCTATGAATGTTAAGCAAATGCAATTTATACTCTCCCTTATTCAGGAAGTTCAGAAAGAAAACCGGAAGACTGAGGACTTGGTTAATGTTAGAAAAACACACCAAATGTTCTCCAAAGGGAACCAGGAATTCTCCTCAAATGGAAAAAAAACAATCCAGAAGCACTGCTGTAGCTAGCTGCACGTTCTTTATTTTCACTTTATCTGGTACCTCAGCTTCACCAGGTCTTCTAAGGCTGGTGAAGCAGAGGTACCAGATAACGTGAAAATTAAGAACATGAAGCTACAGCAGTGCTTCTGCATTGTTTATTGGTTAATGTTAGATTCAGAAGCCACTTTCAGATGAAAGGAAGGGCTCGTGCGCAAAGAAACCCTGTCTTTATGAAACACCATATAAAGGAGCTTGACAGATGAGGCCTGAATCTCCAACACTCTTTTAGCCGATGTAATAACAACCAGAAAGGTCGTCTTCCAAGACAGAAATTGTAAATCCACTGTAGCTGCTGGTTAAAAGCTGGAAGAAACCAAGGCTTGTAGGACTAGAGTAAGATCCCAAGGTGGCATAGGGTCCTTGACTGGAGGCCTAAGTAAAAAGGTATCTTTCAAAAAGGTTAGACAAAGCTTGGAAGAAGAATCATCTTCTATCTGAAAACTAGAGATAGCTGCCAGCTGAACTTTTACCATAGAAAAACTGGTACCCTGACAAAAAATATCTGCCAGAAACTGTAAAATGACAGGGAATGGAGCAGTGAAGGGGTCCAAACTACGCTGAGCCGTTCATATCGAAAAACATTTCCACTTACTGGAATAAACCTTCCTGGTGGACGATTTGTGAGCTGCTAACAAAATCTTGTTAACTGGCGTCCTAGCTATCACTGGAAATGGAGCAGCCAAGCTTTAAGCTTCAGACTGACTACATCTGGGTGAGGGATCACTGAGGGATGCAAGATCAGATCTGGAACTGGATCCAATGTCCGAAAAGGACACACTACATGAGACCACAGAGAGGCAAACTTAGCGAGGCCAGAAGAGGGCAATGAGGATCGGTAAACTCACCAGCCACCAAGCTTACTGTATGAATTTTGGGATTAGAGGAAGTGGAGGATAAGCATACAGAAGACCGGAGGGCCAAGCATGGACTACAGCGTCTCTGGGTGACTCCCCCAGCGGGGGGTTCAGAGTGAAAAACTCACTGCACCTAGAATTGGAAGGAGAGGGGGAGAGATTGCAGCAAGGCTGCCCCCACTTTAGAATGATTTGTTCCGCTTCTGAAGGATTCAGAGACCATTCGTAAGGCATCAGAATAGATCTGCTGAGCCTGTCCTCCAGAATGTTGGACCTCCCCGGAATGTGCACTGCCACCAGAAAATGGCCAGTGGAGATTGCCCATTCCCACAGTCTCATGGCTTCACGACAAAAAAGATAAGATCTGGTTCCCGGGTTTGTTGCTGTACCAGATGACCGACATGTCTGGATGGCAATCATTCCTTGGGGAAGATGGGCACGAAGAGCTTGCAACGCCAACAACCATTCCTCATCTCCAGGACACTGATATGCAGATGGGTCTCCAGGGAAGACCACATGCCTTGGACTGTCCTTCCCATGCAATGCCCCCCCCACATGAGTAAGGAGGCATCCATGATCACTGTGGTCATGGGGCGGGAAGGCTTAACAGGCGACCCAGAAGGTGGTCCAGGGATTGAAGCCAGCAGAGAAGTGAATCCCTGCAAACCCGAGACAAACGAACTGGATGGAATAACTGCAGATCTGGTAAAGACCACTGGACCACTAGGGTCCAATGGAGAACCTTCAAGTGCAGACAAGCCATGGGAATCGGGGTGAGCATGACCGCCATGGACACCAATGCCCGAAGAACTGACTCCACAGGGGGATATTGGGTCTGAACAATATGCAACACATGATATCGGAGGGATTGAAGTCTGTCTGGAGTTAAAAAAAAAAAAAAAAAAAAAAAAAATTAAAAAAAAAGAATTGCTCTGAGTGGTGTCTAACAGAGCCCCACTGAAGTCCAGAACTTGAAATGGATCCAATAAGGACTTGAGATTCATGGTTATGCCCAACTGGTGGGCGGTTGGAAGAAGGAAATGCCTGGTTTGGCAGAAGCGATGTTTGGAGGGAGTGGAAAAGAGCCAATCATCCAAGTAGGGGAATACCTGGAACTCCTGCAGCCGCATTTGAGCAGCCACCACTACCAACATTTTGGTGAACATCCTGGGGGCAGTGGTGAGACCAAAGGGTAGTGCTCTGAACTGGTAATGATTGGATCACAGCCAAAAGTGAAGGAACCTCCAAGAGCACCTGTCCATTTTGATGTGGTAGTACACGTCCTGGAGGTCCACAGAGCACATCCAGCCATTTCTCTTCGGGAATGGCAGGATGGACTGGAGAGTGACCATCCGGAATTTTGTCTAGGCAACTGACAGGTTTAGGGTTGAAAGGATCCAGGATGGGTCTCAAGTCCCATCTTCTTTGCTACTAAAAAGAACATGGAATAGATGCCTGATCTGGACTGGTCTGGGCGGATGGGCTGGATGACTCGTTTTTCGAGCAGCTTAGATACTTCCCACTGCTGCTTCCTCCCGTTGCGCGGGTAGAACACACAGGAGGTGTTTGGGCAGAATTGGCTCGTTGGAATTAAGGGGATCGAGTATCCTCTGGATATGACTTGCAACACCCAGTGATTGTGCGTAATTGATAATCAGGCTATTGGGTGCAACGAGAGATACCCCCAGACTGCACCCAGAGATGAGCAGCTGGGCAACCCTTCAGGGCTGCTGTTCGGGTATGTCCTGGAAGGAATCTAGAGACCTCTAGTTCCTTGAACTCCCTCTGCCGTGATCTCCCTCTGCCTCTGGGGGAGGGTGAGTTCTGAGAGAGTTGGGAATATCCCTGAGACTTCCAGAACCACATCTTTTTCACCCCCTGCTGATTCCGGGAAAAAGATCATTGAGGGGTTGAGAAGTGAATCCCGACAGCAGACAAGGTCTTCTGGTCTTTCTCGGTCTGGACGAATGTGTCTCGTACTGTTTTTTCCAAAAAAAGTGGAATCATAAGGGGTATTTGTACAAGATGATTTGAAGGGCTCTGAAAATGCACAAAGCCAGAGCTAGGCGGCAACATATGTACCGCTCACCCTAGAGGCACCACGGAAGTGAGGGTGGCCATACGGGAGGAGAACACCTTCTCTTCCACCGACATGGACCCTGGGGCACACTCAGTGACCAAACGTGGCTGAAGCATAAACCCGCTTCCCAAACTGGCCATGACCCAAGACTCTCGGTCCGGTGGATGACCGTACAGCTATCCTGAGCAAGCTCTTTCTTGGTGGCCACCAGAACCACCATGGCGTCAACCAGGGACCCCATAGACCACTGTTGCTTGTCAGAAGGCACACTTGGAATCCTACCAGAGTGCTTGGAGATGGGCTCTGGAGTTCTGGGTTCCTTCCATGCCAGAGATGTAATCAAGTACACAAGTGGATCCATGGGAGGGGACAACCAGGAGGTAAGAAGGTCCTGTGCCAAATGCCTCCAGGAATACAGACTCATCTGGTTTGGGATTTTGGACAAACTACCCCCCACGCTGGCATAGGATTTTCTTGAGGTCTCCAAAGAAGACATCATCCGGGGGTGACCGGGGGGAACCCACCCCTTCCTCTAAGTCGGTGTCTTCCATAAGGGACTCTGGAAGGGAGTCCCAGTGCTCCTTTTACATGTATGTTTCCAAGGGAGCTCCTGGGGGGGATCCCCGGTGAGAACTCAAACTTCTGACCGTTCCCATAGGGGACTGCCTGGAGCAGACAGGCAACAGGCTGTCCTGAGGGGGCAGGAAGGCAGAATCCGGGCCAGAAAGAGAGGGAGCCAGGATTGACTCCTAGGATGATTGCATCAAGGGTCTCAAAGGAACCAAGAGAATCCTCTCCACTACGTCAAAAGCAGGAGGAGAACAAATCTGGGAAGTCGGGATCAAGGTCGGATCCATAACTGAGTTGACGGGGAAGTCATATCAGAGCCTCCAGGTGCTGAGACTGAGTGGAAGGGCTGACTCCAAAAACTTCGAAGCAGACACCATCCCTTCAGATCCAGCTCTGAGGCTTCAGCTCCAAGCACCAGATGGCTCTAAATTAATCAGAGCCGAACTACTCATGGCAATGGTCGGTGTTGAGGTACCTGGTACCATCAGTGCTGATCCCTCGACGCAGAGGGTCCTCAGACCCAAGGACTCTGAAGCTGGAGGTCGGATCGGACAAGGAGCAATGGGCATAAAGGCAGACTGCATGCTCCCAGCCCGAGAGGGTGAGGTAGCAGGCAAGACTCCCATCTGGATCTGGGTCTGGATGAATTTCTGCATCATCCAGTCCACCTCGACTTCAGAAAGCCTGCAGGTGGATATGATGGAGAAAGCCACAGATATGGGCCTGGAGAGGCTGATAAAAATGATTGGCCCCAAAAAAACCTCTGGAGAAAAGAAGGTACCCGGAGCCAAGGGGAACCCAGGCTGTGAGCTGGGCAAGACTTAGCCGGGGGGCTTAGCGGAGGAAACTGGGTCGGAAGACCGCTTCCTGGGCTCATCCCATTTTTGTTTGTGATTCTCCCCATCCCTCTTAGTGGCAGGTTGAGTCCCAGAGGCTGGGGCGGAGGAAGAAGCATAAGTAGAGGCCTCCAAGGAAGAAGGAGGAAGGAGGGCCCTTCAAAATCAACTTGTTCCTCCTGTTGACCAACATGCGGGGGTTGAATCCTGCACATATCGAACAGGATGTATCTAGGTGTGGGACCCCTAGAAAACCACACAGAGTGCGGACATCTGAAGGGGGAAGCTTATGGCCACACACTATGCATTTCTGAAACCCTGCCTTGGGGGTGTCTACCATGGTATTGGACCACACACACACACACACACACACACACACACACACACACACACACACACACACACACACCTATCGGGAAGTAGAAGGAAGGGAAAGAAAGGAAGGAAAGGAAAGGGGCTCTCTTTTTTTGGATTACAGGACAGACACCCGAGCGCAAGAGAGGTACGGGATGAAAATAGAGAAAAGGGGTCTAAACGAGCTAAAAGATAAGAGAACAGCAACTATATGAAAATCATTTACCAGGAACTTGGAGCAACAGAACACGATGCTGATTGGAAGCATGGCAAATGAAATCTGGAGGGAGACAGGGGAATTATGGGTAAGGGAGGTGCTCAGATCCAATGCTGGAAAATGCGGCAGATTCAGATCTGTACCAGATCTCTGTTCCCACAGGTTGAAGATCAAATGAAAACAACCTCTTCGGATCTTTCAATTAACACCATCCTTCTGGCAGCAATGCAGACAATTGCTTTTTTCCCCAGCATTTGCAGGTGATAAACGAACTGCTGTCACTTACAACACTGCTTGAGGTCATGCTCATCTCTACAGAAGTATAGACTAGCATGGTGGCACAAAGGGCTAAAGCCCTCAACAGTGTCTACACAACTCGGGTTTGATTACTGTCTTGTGTTTGAGGTACTATTAAGGGAGAATGAGTATGGGAAGGCATGCACATGAGCACACCTTTTGGATGATCTACTATGTAGGCTGGGGAATCACACAGGGGGAGATGTCTTTATGGGAGGCAGACCATTGTCCAAGTCACCCAACAGGTGGAACAATACACAGGCATGCCCTACTGGACATCATTCCTGGGTCTGCATGTGTGCAAAGGGGGTGAGTCACAACAGAAAATTCTCCTTTGCATCATATGTGACACTATTCCAAAGGTATCTCAATCTTCTTATCAACCCTGAATATGGGTCAGAGAAAGCTCAAGCAAGGCTTGTCGAGTTCTGCAGACCCGCTGAACAAGGACAGGCTCTTGAGGGCAACGGATGGTTAGTTGCAAGGGGGGAAAATTAAAACAAATGTACACATAGCACCAGCACTGGTATTGGTTAGTAATCTGGTAAACACTTGGTCACTTATTAGACTTGTGCTCAAGCACAAGAAAGCATGAACTTTAATGATAAAGCTCAGGTTTGAGAGCTAACCTGTGCAAGGAGCAGAAAAGAACTGACAAGCTTATGGATTAGACACACCTAAAGTGCACGCAGGATGCCACGGTGTGCCAACAAGCAGATGTGCCACTTGTGTGGGATTTTCCAAGAAAAATTAATTGTGTTGGTAGAGAGAAGAACCAAACCAAACCAATTTATGCATCAAGAAGGGTCACTGATGGTATTTCACAATACAATTCTCAAAGTTCTTATCCAAGCAGTCAATGACCTGAAAGAATGCAAAGTATTTCTGAGCAACCAAAAATGCTGATGCCAAAAGAAAGTACAGTTGTGTACACTTACCATAAACGTAGATGTTAGAGTGTATTCACTGTTGCAATCATCACATTTGGGTTATCCCTGCCAGGGTTGCCCTCAGTCGGCCGCAAAGAATTTCTACATCAGTTGCCGTCACTCCAGGACTGATGTCAGGTCATCAGTGGAATAAAATAAGGCAGCCAACGCTATTACATCAGTTTTTCTTGCCCTAACTGTCAGGGGCCCTCAAGAGGAGCTAGGCTAGTGGAAGACCACCACCAGTAGAAAGTAAATACCAAAAATTCCCTGTAAGGAGAGAGAGAGAGAGAAGGGGATGGAAAGAGGGAAACCAGGACTGCAACAGTGAATACACTCGCACATCTACTTTTATGGTAAGTGTACACAAATGTACTATGTTCTTCGCGTTTCACTGTTGCAGTCATCACATTTGGGTTGATTCCCAAAGCTGAAGAAAAGGGTGGAAGCAGTCAAGAAGACTGGGGGCTGGCTAGGATGCCCTGCAAGACTGCGGTGGCAAAGCCTACCCTGGATTTGGAGAAGATAGGCAGGTGGTAATGCTTGGTGAAGGTATGAACAGATGTCCGTGTTGCAGCCTCCAGGATGTCCCTGGTGGGGACCCCTCTGAGTAAAGCTGCAGAGATGGAAGTTGCTGTGGTAGAATGTGTCTTGACCCCCTTGGGGGAAAGTTTTCCATGCTGCTTGTAGCAGAAATGGATGCAGTGTGCTATCCATTTGGAAATGGTTTGCTTGGATATGGGTCTTGCCCTCTGCTCCTGCAGCAAATATGACTAACAATTGATCAGTCTTTCTAAATGATTTAGTCCTGTCTAGGTAAAATCTGAGGTGTCAATGCACATCTAGAGAGTGCAGAATTCTTTCCCCCTTGTTTTGTGGGTTAGGGAAAAAGGTGGGCAAAGAATGGATTTGTTGCGAGGCACACTGGACACCACTTTTGTCATGAGGATGGGTTAGTCCTGAGGGAGACCCTGTCAGCATGGAAAATGATGAAGGGCTCTCCAGCCATTAGTGCTTGTAGCTCAGACACTCTTCTAGCTGAAGTGATGGCCAAAAGCAAGGCTGTCCTCCAAAGGAGAAACTAACTCTGCTGAAGCTGCTGGTTCAGAGGGGGGCAGGGTGAGCTTTTCCAACAAGGCTTAGGTCCCAAGCTGGGGTAGGTGCTCTTCTGGGTGGCCTCAAGTTGTTAGCCCCTCTTAGGAATGTTTGATGAGAGGGTGGGAGAAAAGTGGTGCCTCTGTGTTGAAATGACCAGAGATGCAGAGGCATGAATTTTAATAGAAAAGAAGGAAAGACCCCTTTGTAGTAGGTCAGCAAAGTAATCCAGGATGAGAGGTAGGGAGGGCTGTGCCATTCCACCTCCCTTAGCCTGGATCCAGGTGCAAAACCTTTTCCACTTGTCAGCATAAGGCTTTCTAGTGCTAGGGCATCTTGGCCTCGCGTATAACATCTAGAACTTGTTTGCTGAGATTGGCAGCTTGTGCAGTGGTCATGGATTAAGCCAGGCTGCCAGATTGAGGGTCTGCAATTGGGGATGCATGAGTTCTCCATTCCTCTGGGTCAGGAGTGTTGGTATCTTAGGGAGATGCCATGGCGGCTGAGGTGACAGGCTGCACAGCACTGAGTACCAGTGCTGGCGTGGCCAGTCTGGGGCAATCAGGATTGTCCTCGGTTTTTCCTCCCTTATTTTGAGCAGTACCCTTGTAATGAGCGGTAGAGGGGGAAATGCACAGACCGAGAGATTGACCCACTGGAAGGATAGAGCATCCACTTTCCAGGCCTTGCTCTGAGGTTCCCTGGTGCAGAATTTGCTGAGCTGATGGTTGGAGTGGGAAGCAAAGAGGTCGACCTTGGGGGTGCCCCATTTCTGGGTTACAAGGGGGAAGGTTATTTGGTCTAGCAGCCACCCATGTGGGTCCAGAAGATTTCTGCTCAAGTTGTCTGCCAGAGAGTTTAGAGAGCCTGGCAGGAATTGTGTTAATAGGTGTAGTTGCATGGCTGAGGCCATGTGCCAAAGGGTCATGACAAGCCTGCACAGAGGGTATGAGTGAGTCACTCCCTGCTTGCTGATATACCCATCACAGTGGTGGCGTCTGTTTTGATCAGTAGAGCCCCGGGGAGAGTAGGGGTCTGAAAGCTGTCATAACGTGCTGAACAGCTAACATCTCTTTTTGGTTGATGTGCAGATGTATTTGATGTGGGCTCCAGTGGCACTGCATGCACCTGCCGTCCAGGTGTGCACCCCAGGCATAGTCTGATGTGTCTGTGGTGAGGGTCTGGGCGGCATGGGGTTGTGAGAAGGGTAGTCCCTTGGTTGCTGCTGCCCACCAAAGAAAATCTTTCCTTAAACAAGGTATCACTGGTATAAGGGTTTCCAGGTCTTGGAAGTGTTGACACCAAAAGCTTTTTAGGTACCACTGTAGTTTCCTTATATGCAGTCTAGCATATGGAATGAGTAGAATGCAAGAAGTCATGAACCCCAGAGCTTGCAGGATTTTCCTTGCGGATCACTGGGGTCTGGTGGCTAGCTGAGAGAAGTAGGCAGTCACGTAGGTTTTCTGGTGTAAGGAATGCCATCTAGGATGCTGTGTCCAGGCTTGCTCCCAGGAATACAATTTTTTGGGTGGGTACTAGTTTCTATTTCTTTTCGTTGACAGTATACCCCGGGGAGATCAGTAGGTCCTTTGAAACAATCAGGTGCTTTAGCAGTTTTTCCTGTCTGCCTGAATTAGGCAGTCGTCCAAGTATGGGTAAATCTGAATATTTCTTTGTCTGCAAAAAGCAATGGCGGGAGCCAGACCTTTTGTGAAAACTCTGGGAGCAGTGGATAAGCAAAGGGAAGTGCAGAGAACTGAAAGTGCAGTGATCCTGCCCTGAAACGTAGATATTTCCTGCATGATTCCCTTACTGGGATGTGTAGGTAGGCCTCTTATACGACTAGGGTGGTTAACCAATCATCCTTGGAGAGCATAGGTAGAAACTGCTGGAGGGTGAGCATTTTCAATTTTGGTATCACCAGAAAGGTGCTTAGAATCGATAGATCGAGGACGGGGTGCCAGGTGCCCTCTTTTCTGGGTACCAGAAGAGTCTTGAGTAGAAACCTTGGCCTATCTGTTCTGCAGGAACGTGCTCTATTGCCCTCATAGAGAGCAGGGAAAGGACTTCCTTTTTGGCCTCTGCCCACTGGTTGGGGGAAGAGCTGGGAGCCCTTTTGGGGTTGGTAGAGTGTGGAAATAAAATCCATATCCCTGGGACACTATGCTGAGGACCCAGTGGTCGTTGGTAATGGTGGCCCAGGTGCTTGCGTGGAAGGAATGTTTTCCTCCAAAGGGCAAGAGCAGGTGGGCAGAGGGAGGGGGTGGAAGTGGAAAGTCGATGTAAGTTCTTACCATGAGGGGACAGCTTAGCACTCCCTGGTTTTGAAGAGGAGGAACTCCATTGCTTAGATCTCTGCATTCCCTGGGGCTGTTTGGGGGGGGGGGGCTGCTTCCCCGGGGTCTGGACTGAGTTGACATGGAGGGGCAATGCCTACTGAACATCAGTGGCTGGACCTGCAAGAAGTCCTTAACTGTCTGCACAGATTTAGCTTTTTTTTCCCATCTTTTTTAAGACCTCCTCTGCCTTGGTGCCAAATAAGGTGTCTTTGTGCAAGGGTGCGTCCAATAATTTGGATTTGACATGGTCTGGCAATGGCTGTTCCTTAAGCCAAGTATGTCTTCTAAGGACAGAACCAATGACTGCTGCCCTGCAAGATGCTTCCAGGGTGTCAAAACCACATTGTGAGGTGTGCCAAGTTACTTGACTTGCAGAATGCATTAACTCTTGTAACTCTATTTTCTGCGCAAGCAGGAAAAGATATTTTTTGTTTGAGTAGTTCCACGGTATGTTGCTGACATTTCAGCATATGGAACTGCCAATTTAGTGCTCTAATAGCAAGAGTAGCAGAGGTGTATACTTTTTATCCCATCTGTTTAATACT
This sequence comes from Protopterus annectens, assembly GCF_019279795.1. Lineage (NCBI taxonomy): Eukaryota > Metazoa > Chordata > Ceratodontiformes > Protopteridae > Protopterus > Protopterus annectens. The sequence goes on from NC_056729.1 coordinate 563,085,204, forward strand.
CGGGAATCCCTGTCTGAAGGGGTGGGATTCTTAGCAGAAGTTGCTTTAATTCCTTTAGGTTCTTGAGAGATAACCTCTGGGTCAGCAGTAGGATTTTTGAAAAGAAATTTAAGAGAGTCAGGGAATCTATAATACCTCTCAGGTTTCCTGGGAGCAGGAGGGAGGGTGTCAGGAGTCAAACTGGATTCCATAAAAACATCATCCACAAGATCCAGGACAGGAGGAATGGCCCGAGGTCTGTGTTGTGAAAGATCTAAGAATTCCTTGAGTCTCTTTTTAGACTGAGGGTAGTTATGTCATTCCCATTGGAAATGCTCCCTTGAAGTATGTAGGTTTTCCCCAAAGGAAAAGTCCTCGGTGGAGAGGCTGAAGGAATGGATTCCTCTGCATCAGAATCCTCATAAGCAGAGAGGGATTGCATGTCTTCATATTCAGATGCATCAGACACATTGGATTCCTGCTCAGATAACACTACTGGAAACAAATCTCTTTCTTTTGGAAGGGGTAGCCTGGCTTCCCCTGATGAGCATTATAAGGTCTTCTGCCATTTTAAGCATCTGAGACTGAGGCAAGGAAGCAGGTGCCTGAGATTGAGTCTGTTTCTTGGGTGTGGTTTGTACCCTAGGCCTTAGAAACTCTGTAGTTTTCAAAAGAACAAGAAGGTAGGCGAGAAAGAAGTGTCTGTGTCGAGAATCGGTAGTGCGAAGTACATCCTCAGAAGCCGGTGTCTGTTCAGTGACTCCAGACCCATCCAAGGTAGAGACATCCGCAGGATCCATAGTCGAAGTCTCTCGCAGCATACCGAACTCCAAAAGGGTCTCTGTAGCAGCCTGCAAATCCACAGAAGCGGGCATCAAGGGCTGTAAAAGAACCTCACTGAGGACCGGAGAACTGACTACAAGCTTAACGGAAGCATCGTTGGTAGTTTTGGACCTATGCGGTCTGTCTCCATCTTTATCCTTATGGTTTTTTGGAAGATCGGTAGTCTGATGGCTTACTGAAGCCATATCGGAATTAGAGGACTGAGAGCGAAAATATCTAGCTACAATAAGGGCCAGACGACGTATAGTTCTGGCGTTGAACAAAGCACAAAAAAGACAGCGGGTAATGTCATGGTCTGGGCCTAAGCAAGTGACACAGTAAGAATGAAAGTCTCGGTGTGGTATTTGCTTTCCCCAGGCAAGACAATTGTTAACTTTTTCTGACATCTGTTAGAGCAGGAAAAAAGGATCTCCAATAGGGTACTTGGCTTTAGAAGACTTCAACTTCAATTCAGAAACGCAAACTCAGGTAGTGGCTGACCGGCACATGTGCGTGCAAACTGCTTCTGCTTCAGGCTCCTTGGCAAAAAAGACTGGTGTAATGGCGTCGGCTGCCTTATTTTATACCACTCACGACCTGACATCAGTCCTGGAGTGATGGCAACCGAAGCAGAAATACTAAGCCTCTGGTATTCAAGCCGACTGAGGGCTACCCTGGCAGGGATAACCCAAATGTGATGACTGCAACGGTGAAACACAAATGGCTTGTACATCTCATTACTGAAGTACGTTTTCTAATCTGTTATATGCATTGTATATGGGAAAAAAAAAATAGAAAAGATCTTTCATCTTCAGCAGCTTTCTAGCCCTTTCTCCTTACATGGGGACATACAGCTCTGCTGAATAATCATCCTTAATCCCCTGACAAGAGACTGATAACACAACAAAAACCAACACAACTTGAAAGAGCTTTAGCTCTAAGAAAAACACATTCAACCATACTTTGAGAACAGAAAAATAATCTGCAAAATTATGACTACAGGAAGAAGCTGGAGCTTACATTATGGCTCTCAAATTTCTCACAGGGATGTCAAATACTACTTAAATACAGACTTTCCAGTTAGAACATACACCTGCCCGTCTCAAGGCAGTCTTGTCATGCCAAACAAAGATTTGTGCTGATACCTGAAGAAGAAAGTTTGTGTTCCTTGTGCAAATGGTCCTTGTCCTCCTGCAGTCCAGGGGCTGGTACCGAAGCAGCTTCACCTGTTGCAGAAATGATCTGAGCAGCATCAGCTGAAGCTCCTGTGGCACAATGCACAACAATCATTGATGCATCAGAGAAGTAAAGACATGCAAAACCAAACTATAATAATAATAATAAAAAAAATTTAAACCTTCAGATCAGTTGCATTTTAGTACAAAGGTTAGCCTTGCTCTTACTTGGCACATCTAATGCTGCATCATCTTTAAGACTGCAGGTAGTGCAGTCCTAGAGACTTAGTTATGCAGTCCTTCCTCATTCACTGTTTGCTCCTTTAGAGGGGAATGACAAAGCAGAGTACATGAATCCTTTCTAACCTCTGCAGTAAATGGAAAGAAGATGCACACACACCTACACCCCATTTAAGTGCAGTTTAGTCAACCTGTCTGCACCACTGTTAAAAATCTAGTAAAGGAATCAAGAACATCTTCATCTAGAAAATGATTATTGGACCCTTTACTACTGACCAACTTCCATAACTTTGTGCTAGCACACAAACTTTGAGCAGAGAAAGCCAAAAAATAAACATCTCCAAAACAGTTTGGTACTCAAACATTTCTCGGAAAGAAATTTGGACAATCCACTATAAAATGTACTCTGATAATGTTCCTAGCATCAAACGTGACAGAGCAGCTGCATCATAAATCTTAGCAAACAATTTAACATTATGCATTTTGTATCACGTCATACCACATTTGAAATTAAAAGCACCTCCACTCTTGTACAGAAGTACACTGTTTTCATGTCTGCTAACCAACACCTGCAACAAGGAAGCGGATATGAATGTATTTATGCACGTATATATGTATTTTATTTATTTTGCAGTGAGCTCCATGGATTTTTTCCACACACAGACTGGTAGTGGTGTATGGTTACGCAACTTGCTATTACACATACAATGGAGGCTGAGGGAATCAAACCTTGCACCACAGGAAACACCTCATTAACAGCACCTTAATCCTTTAAGCCACCTGCCAGACTATCTGGACACAGATGAGTTTAAGAGCAAAGCTTCAGTTAGAAGACTGTCCTTTTTGTAGTAGTAATGATACAACTAAATGCAGAGCAGTTATGAACTCTGGGCACCTCTTCAGCTTGTGAATGGAAATCTGTCGTAAAATCGTTAGTTAAGATATAAACAGTTGTCTAAGTTGCTGCTTTTCAAGTGTCCTAAGCCAAGAAAGTATTGAAAAAGTTTGCAGTTGTACAGATTGCTATACAGTAGGGATATTCATTTTCTCTTGCAAGACTTTCTCATATTTGTCACAACAAAAGGTAATAAAAGTAGTGAACCATCGGACACAAAAATATTTACTATTTTCCAATTAGGAAGTCAAATCAGTACTCATTTACCATTGGCTTCTTGATAGAGCCATCTGGGAAAGCTTAATTACGGTGAAAGCCAGGGAAATAAAGCTCCAGGCACACAAGATTTACAAACAAAATACAGCACATGTACACTTAATTGACAAGAGGCCGCAGTGGTGCAGCAGTTAGCATTACCTCCTCACAGCAAGAGGTTCTCCCATTCGATTCTCGGCTGGAGCACCTTCTGTGTAGTCTGCATGTTCTCCCCGCGGTTGTGTGACATTTAAAGACATGCAGGTAGGTGTGTGCGTGAATGGGTGTGCCTTCTTTGAAGGTTGGGTGTCGGGCTGGCAACTTGGCACCGTAAAAATCCACTGCTAATCATTAGTGGACCGAAGCTCCGCTGTGGCGACCCCAAACTGGGAAAAGCCAAAAGACTTAGTAGTACACTAAACTGACAAACATATTAAGTATATGCATAAGAATTATTTTTAAAAAGTACTAGAACTAGCAAGATTTGTTGGCGAAAAAAAAATGAAAATTTCATACGCAGAAAAGTGAATGCCTTGGCAGGTAGTTGCATCTCTGGAAGCCACAGACTTGCATTTTAAATATAACAACGCTATTATTTATTCATTTAAAGGTACCAGTGCACTTTTTCCTTAAGGATAAAAATCAGTTAAAGGAGAGTATGAAATAGGGAAAGAGAGATCGGACAAAGGCATCTGTGTGAGAGGAAACAAAGGTTCTAGCATGTACTTCCAACAATGGCTAAACTTAACTTTAAAAAGGTAAAACTTCTGAGTACAGCGGTCCATTTGGAGAAACTGTCCCCATACAAAGGAACAACTTTCCTTTTTGGAATGTGTATATACTTGTGTTTGCTGCAAGTTAAAAGGGTTGGGGATTTCAAAGTGCTTCAATAAAAGTACTCAAGCAACTAATAAAGTGTCTAGGAAAATATGACTTGGATTTAAACAGCGATGCGAAGCAGCAAATGCATAATAGAGCCTACTGCCAAACATTAATGACTGTATACAAGTTGCAAGCACGTAACATTTATTCAAAAGAACAGTCACACCCAATATGTTAAAGTATTGGCTTCTTACCAGAATGACCGCCTTGCCAATATTTGGATGATCAATGGCATTGCAGACTGATGAAAAGAGTACAGAATTGTATTAATAGGTGCAAGGTGAAAACAGAAATGTTACAGAAGACACATTATCACATTCACATGCTCTTTTTTGTACAAAAGAAAGGACTTCAGAATGGACATTCTGTCTAGTATCAGTGACAAAGGAAAAGATAAGTAAGACTGATTTGTGAGAAGGGTTCCAATAATGATGGAAGAGGGAAAAAGCGACATTGGTATACTTGTAGTAATAAAGGGTTAATGACAGGAAGGAAGGATTACACTGGCATGTACCTGAACTCCACCTAAAAAGAACAGTTGTGTACACTTACCATAAATGTAGATGTTGAGTGTATTCACTGTTGCAGTCATTGCATTTGGGTTATCTGCTTGCAGGTAGCCCTCAGCCGGCCTAATTATCAAAGTCTTGGGTCCTGCGTCGGTTGCGGTCTCTTCTTCCATGACGTGAGGTAGTCAGGGGTATAAAGCATGCAGCGGATGCATAACATCATTTTTTCTTGCCCCAGATGTCAGGTGCCCCCCTAATGGGAAGCAATTATATACAAGGCTACACCTCTAACAAAAAGCAAATACACCAGAAAGCTTAAATACAGTAAGCAAGAAGAGAGGTATAACCGACTCAGGGGGCTGGAGGGAAGGTAACCAGGACTGCAACACTGAATACACTCGGAACATCTACATTTATGGTAAGTGTACACAACTGTAATATGTTCTTCGTGTTTCACTGTTGCAGTCATTACATTTGGGTAGATTCCCAAAGCTAAGGAAGGGAGGAGGCAATTAGAGAGCATTAGGACCAGCTACTAGGCCCAGCAGGACTGCAGTGGCAAAACCAGCTCTGGATTTAGAAAAAATTGGCAAGTGGTAATGCTTGGTGAAGGCATGAACATAACTCCATGTAGCAGCTTCTAGGATGCTCCTGGTAGGGACACCTCTGAGAAAGGCTGTAGAAGTAGATGCAGCCCTGGTGGAATGTGATCTTATCCCCTGTGGGGTAGGTTTTCCATGGTGCTTATAACAGAAATGAATGCAATGGCCTATCCACTTAGAAATGGTTTGCTTTGAAATGGCCTTCCCCTCTGCCCCTGCAGCAAAGGCAACTAGCAGCTGTTCAGTTTTCCTGAGAGGCTTAGTCCTGTCCAAATAAAATCCAAGTTGTCTGTGTACATCCAAAGAGTGCAGTATTTGTTCGCGTTTGTTCTGTAGATTAGAAAAGAAGGATGGCAAATGAATGGACTGATTGAGGGCCAGACTGGATAACCACCTTGGGCATAAAGAAAGGATTGGTCCTAAGGGACACCCTTGTCTGCATGGAAGATGAAGGGCTCTACTGCCATGAGGGCCTGTAATTCAGACACTCTTCTTGCTGAAGTGATGGCTAGAAGGAAGACTGTTTTCCAAGAAGGGAATTTCAACTCTGCAGTTGCAGCTGGCTCGAAAGGAGGTAGAGTGAGCTTTTCCAATACAAAGTTAAGGTCCCAGGCTGGAGTAGGGGCTCTCCTGGGTGGACTTAAATTTTTGGCCCCTCTGAGGAATTGTTTCAGCAGGGGGTGAGAGAAGAGGGGAGGGCTCAGTATTATAATGTGCTGAAATGGCTGAGGCATGAATTTTAATAGAAGAGAAGGAAAGGCCCTTGTGAAGCATCTCTGTTAAGTATTGAAGAATATGCAGTAAGCTGGGCACTGATGTGCCCATCCCCTGAGCTTGGCTCCAGGAGCAGTATCTTTTCCACTTTTCAGCATAGGATTTTCTAGTACTAGGCCTCCTTGCCTCCAGGATGACATCAAGCACTTGCTTACTGAGGGATGGTATTGGAGAGCTCAGTTAATCAGTCAGGCTGGAAGGGTCAGGGTTTGAAGCTGGAGGTGCAGAATCTGGCCCTCCTGCTGGGACAGCAGGGAAGGGGTCTGAGGCAGGTGAAATGGCTCCAGCAGTGACATACTACGTAAGAGGGGATACCATTGTTGGCATGGCCAGACTGGTGCAATGAGTATTGTCCTTGGTTTGTCCTGTTTGATCTTTAGTAAAACTTTCGAAAGGAGAGGCAGAGGGGGAAAGGCATAAACGGAGAGGCTTTCCCAAGTGAAGGACAGGGCATCCACTTTCCAAGCTTTCTGTGGGGAGTCCTTGTGCAGGATTTTCTCAATTGGTAGTTCTGAGGGGAGGCAAACAGGTCCATCTCTGGGCTCCCACATTTGTTTCTCAACATGCTGAATATCTTTGGTTCCAGTTTTCACTCGTGTGGGTCCATGAGATTTCTGCTTAGGTAGTCTGCCAGTGAATTTAGCTTGCCTGGCAGGAATTGAGCTTGTAGATGCACTTGGAAGCTCAAGGCTGTGTTCCACAGAGCCATGGCTAGTCTGCAGAGAGGGCATAAGTGGGTCTCCCCCCCTGCTTGTTTATGTACCACATAACAGTGGTGTTGCCTTGTCTTTACCAATAATTGTCCTGGAAGAGAATTCTGTACAGCTAACATTTCTTTTTGATTGATATGCAGGTGCATTTAACTCTGGTTCTATTTGCCCTGAATGCACTGCCCTGCCAAGTGAGCCCCCCATGCAGAGTCTGATGCGTCTGTTGTTAGGGTTTGGGCGGCAGGGGGGAGAGTGAATTGCTGTCCCTTGTTGTGGTAGCAGGCCTCTGCCCACCAAAGGAACTCTGTCTTTACGAATCATTGTTTCCAGGTCCTGAGAATGTTGACACCATAGGCTTTTTAGATACCATTGTAGTTTCCTCATATGCAGTCATGCATATGGAATTAGTAAGATGCAAGAGGCCATTAACCCCAGGGCTTGCAGTATTTTCCTTGCAGATATCTGGGTCTTTGTGGACAGTTGTCTGAAGTAGGCTGTCAAATAGACTTGCTTCTCTGGCGTGAGGTAAGCCATCTGGGAAGTTGTGTTCAAGCTTGGTCCCAGAAATACAATTTGTTGGCAGGGTACTAGGTGAGATTTATTTTCGTTTATGGTGTACCCCAGTGAGGTTAGCAGTTTCTTTACAAATGCCAGATGGTGTAAATGTATGTCCTGGCTTTCTGCCTTAATTAGACAATCGTCCAGGTATGGGTATATTTGAATATTTATTTGCCTGCAGAATGAAATGACTGGAGCTAGGCACTTTGCGAATACCCTGGGCACAGTAGATAAGCCAAAGGGCAGTGCATAGAACTGATGGTGCATGTAGTCTGCTCTGAAGCTTAGGTATTTTCTGCAGGATTCCCTTACTGGGATGTGCAGGAAGGCTTCCTTTAAGTCTAATGTTGCCAACCAGGCGTTTCTGCCTAACACAGGAAGCAGCTGATGAAGAGTTAGCATTTTGAATTTTGGGATTACCAAGAAGGTGTTTAGGATAGACAGGTCCAGGAAAGAATGCCAGTAGTAGTCTTTTCTGGGTACCAGGAAAAGTCTTGAGTAAAAACCTTGTCCCCATTCTTCTGCTGGGACAGGCTGAATAGCCCTGAAACTTAGAAGAGAGAGAACCTGCTGTTGAGCCTTTCACCCACTGATTTGGGGGATGGTCTGGCCAACCGTTTGGGGTTGGTAAGGTGTGGAAGAGGAATCTGTATCCTTGGGAAACTATATTTAAAACCCATTTGTCTTGGGTAATGTTCCCCCTAAAGGAGCAGTCAGATTATCAGGGCTTTGAAGGTTTACGGTTAAATCATTTTGACAGTTTACCATAAGGGGTGTCTTACTACTACCAGCTTTGGAAGTGGGAGCCCCCCCACTGCTTAGACCTGCGAGTACCTTGAGACTGTAGCCTAGGTGGTCTGTTGTTCCTGGCTTTGGACCGAGAAGGCCTGGATGAGACAGTAAAAGACCAATTCTTAGAAGGCCAATGCCTACTAAATCTGGGAGGCTGTACTTGCAGGAAATCTTTAATAGTTTGCATAGATTTAGCTTTTTCCTCCATCTTTTTAAGTACTTCTGCTTTGCTGCCAAACAGGCAGTCTTGGTTTAAGGGAGCATCCAGTAATTTAGCTTTAACATGATCTGGCAAACTTTGCTCCTTAAGCCAAACATGCCTTCTAAGAACAGATCCAGTGACAGCAGCCCTGCAAGATGCCTCTAGAGAGTCAAAACCACATTGCAAAGTATGTTTACCAACTTGTTAAGCAGAATGCATTAAAATCATGTAATTCTTTATTTTCAGCACAGTCAGGAATCAACATAATTTTCTGTTTAAGTAATTCAATAATATGCTGCTGATACTTTAATATATGAAACTGGCAGTTTAAGGCCCTAATGGCCAAAGTAGCAGAAGTGTATACCTTCTTACCCCACCTGCCCAGGGCCCTGGAATCTCTATCAGAAGGGGTAGGGTTTTTGGCAGTAGTAGCCTTAATGCCTTTGGGTCCCTGAGAAATGGTCTCTGGATCCGCAGTAGGATTTTTAAAGAGGAACTTGTGAGAGTCAGGTACTCTGTAATACTGATCAGGTTTCCTGGGAGCTGGAGGTAAAGTGTTTGGGGCCAGGCTAGATTCCAAGAAGGCATCACACATTACTAATGAGCTAATCCTCCCTGCTGGTTACAATATACTAAGAGTAGACCGACTAAACAAAAAAGGAGGTGGTATAGCTATAATATTTAAGCAGCATCTAGACATCCAGATCTTAAAATTAGCAGCTCCCCAAATAGGTAAGGAAGAAATAATATATGCCAACCTTAAAATAAACCAAAATAAAACCCTAAACATAATAGGTTGCTACTTCCCACCTGGCCAAAACATCCTTCCACTTGAAAACCTCCTCAGCTGGACTACCCACCACCTACCCCAAGAAACTTTAATTAAAAAAAAAAAAAAAAAACTGTATTACCTTATCTTATTTTTGTGCTATTCTTCTGTTCCATCAATGTTTGCTAAATTACCTTAATCACCTGTTTTTGTCTAGCAACCTATCTGCATCTGAAGTTTAATGTTCTGCAACTTATTACTTAGTACTTTGTGTGTCTAGTCTGTTTTAATGTGGAGCTTTTTTCCCCGGGCCTCTACTGAAAATGGACATATATCCAGCTAAACTAGCCCGGTCAACAAATGTAAAATAAAATAAATAAATAAATAAATTCTAGGAGACTTCAACACTGACTGGCAATCCTGCTGTAGCAACTACCCAACCCATCATGTAAATCTCCATGGCTTCACCCAACTAGTCCAGTCTCATACTAGGATAAATAACTCCAACAAACACACTACCCTCGATTGGATACTAGTCAATAAGAGCCCCCAGTCATATATAGCAGGCTGCTTATCTGACAGCCTCAGTGATCACTCCCCCAACCTTCTTACTAAGAAAACATCTTTATAAAGCAAAACCATCATCTACCGTCAAATACGCAAAAAAACTAACTTCAACCCTCTCTCATTCAGCTCATCCCTAAAAGACTGTAAATGGCAACCTCTAAAATACCTCAAACTAGACGACGCAGTTGACTACTTTAATAAAACATTCCTAAGCATCCTTAATTACCACGCCCCCATAAGACATTCCCGAACTAGAGCCCAACAATCCCCATGGCTACAAAAAACACGAAGTCTGAAATGAAAAACAGAAATGAAAAACAAGGAAAAAGCATGGGACAACTTGCGCAAAATCAAAACCCCCTCTACTAGGCAAAAATTCCTAGAACTACGCAAAAGAACCAAAAAGCTTATAAAACAGGACAAAATCCAATACTACCAGTCTGCCCTTACCTCCTCCCAACATAACCCCAAACAATTCTGTTCCTCAAACTCCATCCTCCACCCAGGTAAAGTAAGTACACCCACTCCTAACTTAACTTACTCCTCCGAAAATATTGCTACCTCTTTCAACAATCACTTCACACAAACCATACTATCACTAGCTAGACAACACAACCCGCCCCATAAACCCACACCATCAACTAGAACTTACAATCTCCCAACTAGCTTCTCTTTCTCTCCTGTTCCTACCTCCAAAATAAAACTACTAACTAAACTTAAAACCAGCAGACAACCTCCCAGGTGAATACATTCAACTTGCAGCTGACGCTCTAGCCTACCCCGTATCACTCTTGATTAACAGATCTCTGTCAGAAAGCTATGTTCGTACACTATGGAAAGTCTCACACAATTTCCCTACATAAAGGAGGTCCCCTCCATAGATCTAACCAATTACCGCCCCATAGCTATTCTCTCGCCACTCTCCAAATTACTAGAGAGATGCATTCATTCTCAAGTCTCAGATCACCTCCTTGCTAACAACCTCCTCTCCAACAAACAACACTGTTTCTGACCTAACCATAGCACCACCACCGCCTTACTCTCTTTCTCGAACACTATCCTACAAAATAAAAATGCAGGTTCTCTCTCCTCAGCTACCTTCCTAGACCTCTCTAAAGCTTTCGATATGGTCTCACACAAACAACTCTTCTCTCTTCTCAATAACCTATCCTTCTCTCAACCAGTCATCAACTGGTTTCAGAGTTACCTATCTGACCGCCAACAAGCAGTTGTTTGGCAGGACAACCTATCCAACTACCAGCCTCCATAGGAGTTCCCCAAGGGTCCATCCTGGGATCCCTACTCTTCTCTACTTTCACCAATAATCTAGCCTCAGCCACAAAACATGGCACACTCGTACAATACGTAGATGACTCAACCATCATCTGCACAGCCCACTCCCTACCAGAACTGCAAAAAGTCACACAGGAAACATTTTCTTCTATTGAAACTTGGTTATCCGATGCCCAACTAATACTCAACCCAAATCTTCCAACCCACCAAACTACCCTAGACAGCTCTCACTTTAACATCACAGCAAAAAACACCACCATCCATCCTACAGAACACACCAAATTACTAGGAGCAGAAATAGACAAACTGAACTTTGACATTCACATTTCCATGACCATTAAAAAAGTGCACAAAAAACTAGGAGCATTATATAGAAATCAGCAACTACTTACCAAAGCAGCTAAAATTTCCGTAGCAAATTCTCATCTTATCTCTACCCTACTCTATGTTTCTCCAATATTTACTAACCTTAGACAATGTGATCTAAATAAGCTCAAAACCTGCTACAACAAAATCGCCAAATTTGCCAAAGGGGCTTCCTACCGTACTCCCCACTGTCTCTCACTAGCAGAACTGGGCTGGCTAGAGCTCCCCCACCACCAACAATGGTACCAACTCACCCACAGACTAATAAACCAACCACTAAAAGTTCCATCTCTCCAGAAACTACTCCAACCCTACATAACCACGAGACCACTAAGATACAGCCCCAAAAACCTCCTACAGGTCACAAGAGCCATTAACTCTGCTGGAGAAGCATTATTCTCCTGCACTATAGCCAAACTCTCGAACTCCCTCCCATCCTCAATTACCTCTGTAACTTCTTGCACCCACTTTAAATCCTTACTAAAATCACACTTCAAAACTTGCCAGATATGCCCTTGCAACCCCCCTCTAATACCATTCACTCCCCCCACCCACTACCTCTCTCAGCCCCCTATCAACAACCTACTCTTAGCAAGCTTGGCTACTCATGTTCCCAGCTACCTATCACATATTACTAACTTCTTGTAGCAACAACTGCTAATGGCTGTTACGTAACTCAAAAACAGTTTGTATCAATTGTTCACTGATGAATCTCAACTACATTTTAACCAGGTTTAGTATATGTAACCATATTTTAAAATTGTACTATGCTCTACAGCTGTTTTACATCTGTTTTCTTCTTGTCTTGCGTCTTTAACTGGACTAATGTCTATATTTAAATGCTATGTTTTTTTTAACTGTATAATGCAAATAATAATGTGAAGCTTTTCTCCCGGGCCTCCGCTGAAAACGGACCTGTGTCCAGTTGGACTCTCCCGTCAATAAATGTAAATAAATAAATAAGAAGGCATCATCTACAATGTCCAGCACAGGAGGGATAGCTAAAGGCCTGTGTTGAGGTAGGAGTAAGAATTCCCCAAGCCTCTTGTTGGAGTCAGACTAATCCTGGCTTTCCTAAGAGTGTGCAAAGTTTCACCAAAAGAGAAATCTTCTGGAAGGGAAGCAGAGGGTATGGAGTCCTCTGCATCAGAATTCTCATAGGTAGATAAGGGCAAATCCTGTTCATCAGAAGAAACAGCAATTTCAGAATCCTGATCAGAAGAATCAGAAAGAAAATCAGTTCTAGGTCTCTTAGAGGGAGAAGACGGGCTTCCCCTAATTACAGTAATAAGGTCTTCAGCCATTCTTATTTGTTTTTTTTAGGTATATGGGCCTGACCATGCAGTTTGGATGTCAGTTTTCTAGGCGTGGATCGAGTTTTAGGCCTTAAAGAAGAAGATGGCATCGGTTTGATATGCAAGTCAGTAGGCCTAAATACACCCTCAGAAGTCTGTGCCTGCACAGCAGCTCCGGACCCATCCAAGGAAGAGACATCCGCAGGTTCCATAGTCGAAGAAGCATCTCGCGGAAGAAGCATCTCCAAATGGGTCTCAGTAGAGGCCTGCGAATCTGAAGTAGCTGGTATCAGGGGCTGTGAAAGCACCTGAGTACCGGCGAACTGGCGACTAGCTTAACGGAAGCGTCGGCAGCTTTGGAGCTATGCGGCCTGTCTCTGTCTTCATCTTTACGTGTTTTCGGAATGTCGGTAGTCGGATGGCTTACCGAAGCCATTTCTGGATAATTAAACTGAGTACCGAAATAGTTTGATGCAAAAATGAACCAACGATGAATAGCTCGAGGATTGACTAAGACACAAAACAGACAGCGAGGAACGTCATTGTCTAGGCCCTAAGCAAAGAATTCAGTATAAATGAAAATCTTTGAGGTATTTGTTTTCCACAAGTAATACAATTGTTAACTTTTACTGACCTCGGTTTAGTGCAAGAAAAAGGATCCCCCAATGGCATACTTAGCTTTTCTGAAGACTTCGGTTCTGAAACTCGAAAATGAAAATTTCAGGAGTTGGCCGACCGACACTTGCGAACTGCTTCTGGCACCGCATGGCAGGCTGCATGCTTTATACCCCTGACTACCTGACGTCATGGAAGAAGAGAGAGCAACCAACGGAGGACCAAAGACTTTAATAAGGCCAGCTGAGGGCTACCTGCAAGCAGATAACCCAAATGTAATGACTGCAACAGTGAAACACGAAGAACATCTACTACTATTTAGCTTAAGAGAATTTGGGGACAAATAATTAGCTTTCAGCAGGAAAGATTTACAGCTGGGGGCTGGAACTTGATTTGCAATTGTGAGGCTGTATCAGTGGAACCTAGAAGAGAAATAACAAAAAGAGGGTACATTTCTGAAAAAATGAAGGAGGACATTTGTAAAAAAAGATGCAGATTTACTAGCAAGACCTCAGGCAGAATTTACACATTATTCGCCAAGGTACAACAACTGGGCTAGACTGGATAGAAATCATACTTTGTATAAGCATGCTCCCTGCCTCCACCCCACCCCAAAGGTTTTCAAATGAAGAGCAAAAAATTCTGCCATTTCTACTGGTACTCCAACCAGGTAGCCAAATTCATGAACTAGTTCAGCCAATGCCCATATCAATGGAGGCATAAGAAAGTATTCAGGTGTAAGAGTTGCACAAGACTCCATTATGGCAGTCAAGGATAAGCGGAAAGAGATTAAAAAAGACCAAAACTGAGAAGATGGAAGCTCTTGACAATTGATGTGGACACCAAGATACAAGCAATAATGTTTCTAGTCTTTTAATTAATATTAACATGTCAGGAGTATATTTTATCAAAAATAGAAGTTGTAGACCATCATTAAAGACGCAAAGGAAACTGGGATGAGAAGAGGGGAGAGTTAAGTGGGAAAAGTTGATTCTCTTCATAGAACATTGGGTTTTAAGTTTAGATACTTGTAATTTTAGAACTTGGGGATTTAAAATTTAGATGTTTTTAACTTTAGTATAGTTAGGACTTTCTCAAACTTCTCCCTGAACCTGTGTGCCTACCAATACATAAAACCAGTAACCTTCCACTTATGAAGCAAAACACTTCAACAAAACTTGTGCAACTGTCACTGTGAGAAACTGGTAATCCTAACATTTCTTTCCAACAGATACATACACAGAAAAATAAATTCAACATCAAATCGTTCTGCCTGCCACGTACAGACTCGTATGTCAAAATCAATCGCAAATACAAAATAAAATGCATAGAGATACCTAGGTAAGTAAACCTGAAACTACTCTGGTAACAAAAATATTTTTAATCTGTTACTGGTTTGCATACTGTTTGGGACACAGGCTGCAGAATCTTCAAGATTCCTACAACCATACGTTTACTAGGCAGCACTAACTACAAAATAATTTTGAAAGAAATCTAATATACAAGCAGAAGAAAAATAAGTAAAACACCAAGATATTTTTCAGGCTCCCTCCATCACTACCATAGTAGTACTTTTTACTCTCCCCTCAAATAAATACAATAATCTTAGTCTCTTAGCAGGTAGATAATTCTTCGACTGTACATAAAATGTGTTGCCAGTAAGGCAAATAGTTTTGCCAAAGTAAGTCTTCTCTTGCACTGCAGTAATACTTTTATAGAAAACTTGCTCCTACTTGCCAGAACATCTCACTGATTGTATTTTATGGCAATCTCTTACAGCCAAGGTCTTAATGGAGAACCGCACCCACAGATTCAAAAAAATGTATTTCATTGTAGTTTGGCGTTTCCTACATCTTGCCACCACTCTTGAAGCAATTCCGATTCTTTAGACTGTCTGTAGGTATCCCATAATGCAGTGCTTGTCTGTAAAAAAATATGTTATGCAGGCCTCCTCCTTCCTAAAGCTCCTGTCACTGCATTGATTTTACATGCATACACTGCTATCTTTCAGTCAGTTAGGTTTAAGTAACATTTCATGCCATTCAATGACTACTTAAAAGTACAAACAGTACAAATGCCACAGGGGAACCCTTACTCCGGTGAAGTCTATCTTTTGGCGCTGCCAGAATCCACAGATTTCGTGGGTATAAGCTCTGCTGTATCACACAACTTCCAGTCCAGACTTGCTGTGCCACTAGATCTATAAAGGTATTATGGGGAGGGGGACCATGCAGGATGTAGAAGAGTCAGCTCCAAAAGCCTCCAAGAAAACTTTTTCTGGGGAAGGTGTATTTGTGGACCAACCCTTCTCCGTTTGGCCAATTCTAGAACTTCTAGAAAGGAGGTGTCTGCAAAGGGGGATCTCTGTGAACCTTCCCCTTCCTCCAAATTCGTCTCTTCTGTGATGGATTCATCACCAGAATTAAAGTGCTTCTCTCTTTGCACATCTGCTTTCTATGCACCTATTGTTGGGGAATATCTGGTGAAAGGTCCGAATCGGACTGAACTCACAGTACTTCCAAGATGTTTGGAAACTGACTGTCCCTGCCGACAAGGAAAAGCAGATTCCGGGGCAGAATAAGTCTGAGGTTGGGCGAGATCCGTAAAAGGATAGAAGCATTTGTTCTCTCAAGCATGAGAAGAACTAGTGGGAGGCCTCAAAGGCAGAGGAAAAGATAGGAGCTGAGGAAGTCTCTCTAAAAGCTGGTAAAGAAAGAGACCCCAAAGCTCCAGTCCCGGCTCGGAGATAGACATCGGAGCCAAGTTGTTGAGAGCCGATGCTCTGAGAGAAAGGGACAGCTCTGACAACTTCAGAGTCAAACCCTCTCCCCACACATCAGCTCTGAAGCTTTGGCTCCAACTCTCACCTTGATCTGAGAGACAATGAGGCTAGACAGACTGGTATGTAGTCAGAGTCAAAGTTGATGGCATTATCTGTGTTGACATGGATGCTCCGGAAATTTTCTGATCCGAAGGACAGACCTGCAACGAAGTACGATATGGAGGGGTTGATGGTGATGTTTCCAGTTCTATCAGAGGGGATGGAGCCAGGAGGACCTCCAACTGTAACTATGTCTGGAGGAATTTCCACATCATCCTGTTGACACTGGCTTCAGTGAGACTCAGATGAAGCAACTGACAAAGCCCTGGAATGTAGTTGCAGAATGGGGGAATGGATCAGGATAACTGATCAGATCCACAACAAAGAGCCTAGAAGGAGATGGATAGCAGATCTGAGGCTTTGGATCTGAACAGTTCTGTGTTTTCAGAACCAGACCAGCTGAAACTGTGGGATCCCAGGACTGATTTCTTGCCTTTTCAATGCACTTCTCGGAAGTTTTATCTTTAGGTGGCGCCTTCGACTCTGGAGCTTCCTTATCTTTTTCCATCTCTTTCTCCTTCTGGGTAGAATCTGTGGGAGAACAATAGAAGACCATGAAGTACATGGAATGAGTCCCTTCAAGAATAGTTTCTCTCTTCTACTCTGAAGAGTTTTATGGCCAAAACTGTATCCAAGTGCTCTGCTCCCAAACAATATACACACAGGGAGTGGAGGTCCTGTGAAGGGATTTTGTGACCACTCTTTCCATAATTCTTGAGACTTTTGTTCAACATATTAAGGATGTCTAAACACTCTACAAATTTTAAACACAAAAGAATGCCTACTCATTTTGAAGCATTCTGAGCATTTTAAATTTTGGGATCACCAGAGAGGTGTTTAGAATGCATAGATAGAGGATTGGGCTTCCAAGCGCCCTATTTTCTGGGCACTAGAAAAAGTCTAGAGTAGAAACCTTGGCCTATCTGTTCTGCATGAACATGCTCTACTACGCCCTCAGAGAGCGGGGAAAGGATTTGCTTTTGAGCCTCTGCCCACTGGTTTGGTGGTAGATCTAGAAACCCTTTTGAGGTTGGAAGGGTGTGGAATGAAAATTTGTATCCCTTACAGTGGTCGTTAGTAATGGTGACCCATGTGCTTGCATGAAAGAAGAGTTTTCCTCCTAGGGGTAAGAGAAGGTGGGAAGAGGTAAGGGGTGGGGGAGGTGAGTCATTGTGAGTTCTTACCATAAGGCGGCGGCTTAGAACTCCCTGGGTTTGAAATGGAGGTAGTCCACTGCTTAGATATCGGCATTCCCTGTGGCTGCTGTCTGGGGGGGGGGGGTCTGGTTCCCCAGGGCCTAGGCTGGACTGTCTTTCTGGGAGCAGGAAAGGACCAATGTTTGGTGGGACAATGTCTGCTGAACCTAGGTGGCTGGACCTGCAAGAAATCCTTAACTGTTTGCATAGATTTTGCTTTTTCTTCCATCTTTTTTAAGACCTCTTCTGCCAAATAAGTCATCTTTGTGCAAGGGGGCATCCAACAATTTAGATTTAACATAATCTGGCAGGGGCTGTTCCTTAAGCCATGCATTCCTTCTAATGACAGACCCTGCAAGAGGCTTCTAGGGCATCAAAACCACAGTGCAAGGTGCGTTTAGTTACTTTTATTTATTTAACATTTGTTAACTGGGAAAAGTACAACTTGGAACAAAGCCAATTTTCAGCAGTGGCCCATGGAGAAACACTCCAGACATGTCTTTGTAATGTGGGAGGAAACCCACACTAACGCAGGGAAGACATGCAGACTCCACAGAGAAGGCACCGCAGCAGAGAATCGAAGCGTAGAACCTCTTGCTGTGAGGCGACAACGCTACTGCTGCACCACTTGCACAGAATGCAAGTCATGGACGGCGCAGTGCTGCAGTCCCCATGACTTGCAGAATGCATTAACTCTTGTAATTCTTTTGATTCTGCCCAAGCAGGAAAGGAAGACATTTTTTGTTTAAGGAGTTCCAGGGTATGCTGCTGAAATTTCAGCATATGGAACTGACAATTTAGTGCCCTGATAGCAAGAGTAGCTGAGCTGTATACTTTTTTACCCCATCTGTCCAGTGCTCGGGAAACCCTATCTGAGGGTGTGGGATTCTTAGAGGGTGCTTTAATTCCTTTAGGCCCTTGAGAAAATTACCTCAGGGTCAGCAGTAGGACTTCAAAAATAAAATAAAATAAAAATTGTGAGAGTCAGGGACTCTATAGTACCGGTCTAGTTTTCTGGGTGCAGAAGGGAGGGTGTCAGGAGTCAAGTTGGATTCCAGGAAAACATCCTCCACAACATCCAAGACAGGGGGGATGACCAAGGGTCTGTGCTGTGGGAGATCTAGGATTTCCCCGAGTCTCTTGTTAGACTGAAAAATCCTCTGGGGGAGAGGCTGAAGGAATGGAATCCTCTGCATCATAATCCTCATAAGCAGAGAGGGCTTGCATGTCTTCATATTCAGATGCATCAGATTCATCTGACTCTTGTTCAGACAAAACTACAGGGGACAGATCTCTTTTCCATTTGGATGGGGTAGCTTGGCTTCCCCTGATCAGCATAAGGTCTTCCGCCATTTTAAGCATTTGAGATTGAGGCAACAAAGTAGCTGCCTGACAGTGAGTCGTCGGTTACTTGGGTGTGGTTCGTACCCTGGGCCTTAGAAACTTTTGTCGTTTTTGAAAGAACGGTAGTTGCGAGAGACGTCTGTCTGTGTCGAGAATCAGTAGTGTGAAGGACATCCTCGGAAGCCGGTGTCTGCTCAGCGGCTTTGGACCCAGCTAAAGTAGAGACGACCGTGAGTTCCTTAGTTAAAGAAGAGTTTTGCGGCATATGGCTCCGAAAGGGTCTTGGTAGCGGCCTGCGAATCCACAGAAGTGGGCATCAGGGGCTGCGAAAGCACCAGAGGACTGGAGAGCTGATGTCTAGCTTAACGGAAGCGTCGTCGGTAGGTTTGGACTTGTGCAGTCTGTCTCTGTCTTTATCTTTACGCTTTTCCGGTAGATCTGCTGTCAAATGGCTTATCAAAGCCATATCTGAATTAGAGGACTGTAAGCGAAAATATCTGGCTACAATAAGGGCCCAACGACTGATCGTTCTGGTGTTAAAGTACAGAAGTGACAACTGGGGACATTGTGGTCTGGGCCTAAACAAGTGACGCAGTAGGAATGGAAGCCTGTGTGGTATTTGCTTTCCACAGGCAAGACAATCATTACCTTTTTCTGACCTCAGTTAGTGCAAGAAAAAAGGATCCCCAACAGCAAGAAAGACTGATATAATGGTGTCAGCTGCCTTACTTTATGCTACTGACTACCTGACATCAGCCCTGAAGCAACATCAACCAAAGCAGAATTACTAAGTTTCTGGTATTCGGGCTGGCCGAGGACTACCCTGGCAGGGATAACCCAAATGTGATGACTGCAACAGTGAAACACGAACATCACTGAAATTAGTGAATAAATGGGAGACTATAAAGCTTCCAAAATGTTTGAAATATGGAAAATATGACTTTGCAAGAAAAAGAGGCCGAGAATGCCTGGACTTTTGTTGACTGTTAAACTTGTGGATGGACTATACAGCAAATACCCTGCTTTATATCATTAATATTTAGGACACTAAAAGGGGAAAAAGGTAACCAAGAAACAAATTTATTTATTTACTGCATTTGTTAACCAGGCGATGTTTTCAGCAGAAGTCCAGGAAGAAAAGCTCTGGAGCAGTAACAATACTAGCAATTATAATTAAAAACAAAGCACAAACAAAGTATCAAAAATCAAGCAACAGTCTGCACAAATATATACTTGAAGAATTGACAGTGACACCAATGCAACTATAACTACATGTACAGCTACATACAAAGGTTATTATGAACCCATGTAGAAGAGTGCAGCAGAATGTGGTTAATACGCATATATGCAGTTCAGCATAGGGATGAAGGGGAAAGCAGCAGGATTAGGGGTGAAGTTAGGAGTGATGTAGTAAGGGGTTAGGAAGAAATTAGCCTGGTGTATGGCAGGAACAAAGCCAATGAGTACCTAAATACGTTTTTAGGAGCTGTTTGAACTCATGATTGTGAGGATTGTTTTGTGAAGGACTGAGGTACTGTGTTCCAAAATTTGGCAATTTTGTAAGAATAGAAGGAGTCACCATGATAGTTGTGGGAGTTTGTCAGAGGATCTGAGGGACCAGAGATTAATACTACGTTGGACTAAGTTAGAAATAGCAGGGCAGTTGCTGGGTTGGTGGACTATTCTGTGGGCCATGGTGAGCTGATTGAGAGAGAAAAGGTTAAGGAGTTCTAGCCAGATGAGCTGGGATAGAGCAGTGTAGTGAGTCCTGTGTGGATGATTAGTGGCAAACTTGGCAATTTTGTTGCAACAGAATTCTAGGTTACTGAGGTCAGTCTTACAGGTTTGTATGTATGCGAGAACTGCAAAGGAGTGTATAAAGCAGGTGAGACTTAGCAGTGGCTAGCCTGGCGTATTGCCCTACAGAGGGTGCCAAGTTTGTTGTGAATTTTTTTGATGGTCAGACAAATATGTTTATCAAATATTAGATTTGCATCTATTGTGACGCCTAGAAGTTTAGCCTGGTTTGTGGACTCTATCTTGGTACCATTTGAGGAGAGGATTGAAAGAGGGGATTGGTATGGTATGGACTTTTTGTTTCTGAAGACTATTAATTTAGTTTTGCTTGGGTTTAGCAAGAGTTGATGTTTACAGGTGTTTTTCTATGTCCTGAAAATAAGTTTGCATTTTTATTTGAAGTTCTTGGGGTGAGGGGGCTGAGCAGACAAGTGTACATCATTGGTGTACTGACAATGGAGAATATATTGGTTGAAGAGCTCAGACTGTTTGTAAACATGCTAAAGAGGAGAGGACCAAGTATGGAACCTTGGGGTACACCAACAGAGTTGAGAAGGGGGATAGAATGTTCTCCTACTTAGTAGCCTGCTGTCGAATGGAAAGATAGCTATGGAACCAAGACAGGGATGATGAACTGAGGCCATAAGATGAGAATTTGTTGAATAGGAGTTGGTGAGAAGCTGTGCCAAAGGCTTTGGACATCTCAAGGAAGACGGAAAATACAAGCTGACCTTCATTTAAAAGATTATGAATGGTGTTGGTGAAAGTTATTAGGGCAGTACTAGTATTGTGTTAATAGGTCCAAAGCTGTGCTGAGAACTGGATAATAGGTTGCGACTAAGAAGTGGTTAAGGAATTGATTGTGGATGCATTTTTGCAAGGGGGGACAGGATGGCTATGGGATGGAAGTTAGTTCTTCAGAGGATCTGCCTTTGTGAAGGAGAATGCAAGATATTTTTCAGAGAAGTGGGATGCAATAGAACGATTAATTAGGATAGATATGGGTAGGCAATAGAAGGGGCAGCAATTTTTAGAAATTCATTAGGAAGTTGGTCAGCTGTAAGACAGCAGAGTTTTAGCTTGGTTAGGAGAGTTTTTATGTAACTACACTGAATGGAGGTGAAAGTGAAGCGGTTGGGATTACCTGGAGCAGGAGCCGGAAGAGTATGTGGTTGATTAGGCTGGCTCCTAGCAGGAAGGTTTATAGTATTTACAAAGTGAGAGAGCCGATTTGAGTTGCAATAGGACCAGAGTTGTGTGTGTGTGTGTGGGGGTGGGAGTCCAGGGGGTTAGGGAATTGCCAGGACTGAGGAGATGGTTAATGTTTTGCCAGAATTGTTTTTTTTTGGGGGGGGGGGTTGTTTAGGTGCTTCTGTTGACAAGTTTGGAAGAAAGTTTCTCTTTTTTGTTTCTTAGCTAGATTCCGTAGCTGTTGATATGTTAAGAGGTTTACTTTACCTTTGGTGGTGTGATAAGCTGACCAGGCTCTATCTCTGTTTAATTAGCAGTTTGGCGCCAGTGGTTAGTCAAGGTAGAGGTTTAGCTTTTGAACGCACTTTCCTAGTGGGGGGTGAGGTTATTAAGTATTTTAAGGAAAGTATTGTTGAAATACTGAACAGCCACGTCTAGATGGAGGTTTTTTTAGTGGTGTCCAATCACACAGTTGCAGAGGCGGAGAAGTTTTTCTTGCTACAGACATATTTGTAAGTGATGTTGCTTTGAAAATGCACGTTTTCTATATAGAAAGGTTGGAGAATGGTCACTGACTGAGTCTGGAAGGCAACCAGCTAGGTAACTTAGGTTGGGTTTGTTAGTCAATATCCAGTCTAATGCCGAATGCTTTTTGGAATGTCTATGCAAGATGGACAGATTATGGTTTGGATAAAGTTGAAGACATTTAGGAAGTTGGAGGGGAAACTGGATGAGCAGGAATGCCAATCAAGTTTAGAATCACCAACAATTCTTGGTTGAACCTGGTAGACGCCCAAGAAAGCAGGCTTTCAATGGTGGGAAGGCTACTGCCAGGAGGGAGATAGGTGGCAATAATAATTGTTTTGTTTGGGTTGATTTCGAGGCAAGCAGTTAGGATTTTGGTGTTGGGTAGGGTCAGGAGGAGCGCAGTTTATTTGTTCAATTTTGAGGATGCCCTTAAACATAATGGCAACTCCATCACCTCTTTTGTTTAATCAGTCTAGTCTAATGGCGTTGTAGCCAGGTGTGATAACTTCTATGCCTTTAAATGTGGGGCTTTAACCAAGTTTCAGTAATCACATCTATATCTGGTGAATAGGTGGCAAGAGCAGCATGGAATTCACTAGCTTTTCTTATGATCAAAGTCAAAGTAAACTTTACTGTCATTTAGAACCACACATGTGTAGCCTAAACAAAATTTCATGCATCAGCTCAATTCTTGATATTACAAAGGAAAGTGAAACACATACTAGTAGAGGAATAAACATAACTAACAAATACAATACTACTTCCAATACATGCAAGAAACAGCAGAGACATTTACCAGCACTCATATACAAAAAGAATAACCTCCCCAGAGTTAAATTAACTACTCTATTTAAAGTAATACAAACATACTGCAGATTGAAATGCCTAATTTATTTGTCTAACATTGCACCTGAGCAAGTTAAATAACACGGACTATGGGTATAATAAATATTGCACTTCCTTGGAATATATGCAAGGATACTTTGCACACAAACAAAAATTGACTTGTGTGTTCAGACCCCTGGAAATAGTGCCAGAGTTCAGAAGTCTAATCACTGTAGGGTAAAAACTCTTACTGAATCTTGAAGTCCTGCAGTGGATGCTGCAATATTCCTGCCTGATGCCAAATGCTTAAACAGTCCATGCGCAGGATGCATGCTGTCCTGTATTATTTTGGTGGTCTTTTGGATGCTTCTTGCAGAATAAAGATGTTGCATCAATGGAAGATTGGAACACGTTACCTTCTCTGCAACCCTCACCACTCTTTGTAGCGCCTTCCTTTCTGTAACTATGCAGCTTCCAAACCTCACTGTGAAGTTACAGGTGAGGATGCTCTCTACTGCACCTCTATAGAAGGTGGAGAGAGTATGCGGAGGAAACAGCTTTTTTCAGTCATCTTAAAAAGTGGAGGCGTTGGTGCACTTTCTTGACCAGTTAGCTGGTGTTTCATGACCACAAGAGATCCTCTGATGTGTGTACACACAGGAATTTCGTACTTTTAACCCTCTCCACATTCTCACCATTGATCCCGAGTACTGGGTGGCTTGTTCTTTTCCTGAGTTGATGACAATTTCTTTGGTCTTGCTTACATTCAGGTCAAGGTTGTTCCCCCTCACACCAACTGATCAGAGATGCCACCTGCTCTCTGTACGCCCTTTCATCCTCCTTTGTGATGAGCCCCAAGACTACGGTGTCATAAGCAAATGCGATGATATGGTTGGACTTGTACTTAGCATAACAATCGTGGGTCAGGATGATGAATAAATGGGCTGAGAACACATCCCTGTGGAACCCTAGTGTTAACTGTAATGCACTTGAATGTGTTCTTACCTGAACACACCCTCTGTGGTCTCTCAATCAGAAAGTACAGGCTCCAGTTTAAGATATTTATGGATTCCTAAATGTGCCAGTTTTCCTGTCATTTGCTTTACCACCATATTAAATGCAGAGTTGAAGTCTATGAACAGCATCCTCACATAGTTGCCTTTGCCCTCTAAATGCTCGAGAGATGTGTGTAGTGCTACTGATATGGCATCAGCTGTGGCTCGGTTAGCTCTGTACACAAACTGCAGAGGGTCAAAATCAGGAGGTAGGCATGATGAAAAATGCTTTCTGATCAGCCGCTCAAAATATTTCATAACAGTGGATGTTAACAGGGACTTATCTGTAGTCGTTAGGTCTACAGGGAGTGGTTTTCTTGGGTAGTGGGATGATGTTAGTTTCCATGTAGCATGAGGGTACTTTTGCCATGGCAAGAAAGGTGAGCATTTCCTTGAGCACTGTGCAAAGCTGATCAGCACAGCCTTTCAACACATTGCCCAGCGTGTTGCCTGGGCAAGCAGCCTTCCTAGGGTTCTCTCTTTTTACCTCTTCTTCTGTGCAGAGGCTCAGTATTGCATCTTTCTCATCAGTGGGTAGCTTTAGTGCCAACCTGTTTCTTTCCTCAAATCTACCAAAGAAGATGTTCAAATTGTCCAAGAATTCTATGCTGCCCTCACACTGTGCTGACCTGATTTTGTAGTCCGTGATCTCCTGTATGCCTTGCCATAGTCTCCTTGCATCCTTCATGTCTTCAAAGTGGCTCTGCACCTTTCTGCCATACTCCTTCTTAGCCTCCTTTATACCCCTCCTCAGAATACCTCTTGCTACACATAGGGCTGCTTTGCCCTTAGCCCTGCAAACTATGGTTCTCTCCTTCAGAAGCTCATATTTCCTTACGGGCGAGCCATGGCTTCTGGTTAGCACCAATAGTGATACTCTTGGTATTTGTTACCCCATCAACACAGTTTGAAATGTATGCCATCGCTACCTTAGCGTATTCATTAATGTTCAGATGCTGATTCACTGTGGCTGCCTCCTTGAACATATCCCAGTTGGTTCTTTCAAAGCAGTACTTGGGAGGGCCTCCATAGCCCCGTCGAGCCATATCCTGGATTTCTTTGTGGGTGATGCTACGGAGAATGAAACTGGTAAAGAGCAGGTCAATATTAGAGGTTTCTGGAAGAGGGGGTAGGGGTGGGAATGTGTTGTAGACTGAATAGCATTTGTGGGGGTGGTAGGTGGGGAAGGTTGTAGGCAGGGTGAGCAGTTATTATTGGGACCAGGGTTGGGATGGATGTCAGCTTGGAGTTTAATTTGTGTTATAGACTGTAATAGAATATGTCTAAGTTTGTTGATCAGTTTTTGATACTTGTAAGTAGAGTAATTAGGACAGTACGTAGGTATGTATGTATTTGAAAGGCACGAGAAGAGAGGTTGAGTTGTTATAAAGTTGTGAGCTGATGTCAGTATAAGTGTAGGAATAAGTCACAGGAGGACAGTGGAAGAGTCGGTGAGTGAAGCTGTCTGATTTGGTAGGAGTGGAGGGAGGTGGCGCTATAGGTGAGGTAAAGAAAATGGATTAAAACAGTGTTAGTTAATAAGGAGTAGTACAGATGCATGGTGGGTAGAGAGGTGGTGTAGTAAAGCTACGTGTAGGAGAGGGGAGGGTAGAGAGTAGTGATTAGACTTAATGGAGAGAGTGGGGTTCAGGAGGGTAAGGTTGATAGTTAAGAAGACAGCAGTGGAAAAGCTGGGTTGATAAGAAGACGGGAGTAGATAGGCTGAGAGGAGTAAGGGGTGTGGTTAGCTTAGGAATGAATGTGAGGAAGGTGGGGGTGGGTGGTAATGGGAGTAGGGCAGGGGAGTGGAGTGAGACCGAGCGTAGAGAGGGTGAATGGAGCAGGTTGAAACCACACTAGGACTCACACAAGTATAAAAAATGCAAAAAAAAACCATCAGTTGTTGAATCTCCTTTTTCAGGTTAGTGCTAAGGATTAGATGTGAAAAAAAACAGTAGAGCCATTTTTAACTTAAGCAAATACATAAAAGGGAAGTTATAGTAAGTGTTTGTAGCTGCTGTCTCTGCGCTTTGGGTTAAAGAACAGTAGCCATGTGCTGTTTAGGCACTTAACACGGTTGAGAGATTGCAAAGGGACAGGCGTATTGGGCGGGGGGGGGGGGGGGGCAGGTAAAGTGCTAACCTGTTAGTGTGCATGCCACTACTAAGTTAATGTGGGATGGGGATGCTCTGAAAATGTACTTTGTTTTTTGTTTGAGGATTTTCAGTAAACAAAGTCTTGGAAATGTGACATGCCCCAACGGAGATAAGTAAAAAACGGTATAAAAGATCAGCATGTCAAGTATTAGTGTGTGCATGTATCATGAAAGTTGGAAATATACATTCCAAAAAAAAAAACACGTACAATAGGCGGGAACAACAGCTTTATATTATAATGGCTATGCTATTCATATTACATTGGAACGTCAATGGCTTTACAGATATAGGCAAAAAAGAAAAAAACACTGAATTATATTAAGAAATGCAGAGTGCAAATAGCAATGCTGAGGCAGACACATTTGGAAAGAAATGAGCATGTGAATTTGACAAAGGATTTCAGGATGGATATTCAGCAGAATATAAGGGATACAGGTGCAGCGGTAGCGTTGTTGCCTCACAGCAAGAGGTTCCCCAGTTCGATTCTCGGCTCGGCAGGAGTGCGGTGACTGCCTTCTGTGTGGAGTCTGCATGTCCTCCCCACGGTTGGGTGGGCGTTCGAAAGACATGCGTAAATGGACGTGCCTCTGTTGAAGGTTGAACGTCGAGCTGGCACCTCGGCGTTCGTGAAAATCTGCCAATCATTAGCGGACCGGAGTTGCGCTGTGGCGACCCCTAACAGGGAAAAGCCGAAAGAAACAACAACATAAGGGATACAGGTATAAGGGGGTAATTATAACTGCTAGAGAGGCACCAACAACAACAGAAAAGGAAAAAAGACAAGGGTAGATTTGTGGCAGTAAGGGGCTACTGGCAAGGGAGAAGGATTACACTGTTGTGTATTTATATTCCACCAAAAACTGCTATTATAGAGCTTAAGAAAACTTTGGGGAGAAATAATCAGGTTTCAGCAAAGAATGATACTTATAGGTGGGAACTGGAACTTGATTTGCAATAGTTGTGATGCATCAGGAGGACCGAATAGGGAAAACAACAAAAAAAAAACTAGATTTGTGAAGAAATGTAAGGCAATACTCAAGAAAGATGTAAAGTCAGTAGTAGGAGCTCTGACAGAATTTAAATACTACTCTCCAAAGTACAACTAGGCTAGACAAGGCAGAAATTATATTTTGCAGGAATATGTGCATTTATTTGAAAGCTTCATCACACTCACACACTATTTATGATCATGCACCAATAAAAATCAAGATAAAAATGTAAGGTAATTAAAAAGAAGAATCTGTGGTTGAAATTACTTGAAAGTTATTAAGGGAGATGAAAATATATTCAGAAGTTACAGCCAGTTAGTGGGACATAATGAAAATAGAGTTTAAAAAAATGCTAGAAATAAAAGATATATGATTAAGTAGTTAAAGGAATTACTTAAAGGAGCTGACAAAGGTTAAAACGTTACAGAATAAGGGGAATTTCAAGCAGAAGACACACAAATGCAGAGTGCTTAAGAGAAGATAAGTGAGTATCAGGGTAATACGCACGGAGTTTAGAAAGATTACTGTTTAAGCAACTATTTTTGATAATGCCAGAGCACAAAACTTTTAGCATGACAGACAACAGAATGTAGATGGGGTCTTAGGCAACCTACTAAGAAAAATAACCAGAAATTCTACAGAGCTATTAGAGATATTTGAGACATTCTGAAAATTTGTATAAGGCAGAGAAATGTGGAAAGAAAGCTCAAATGGAAATATTTTATGGAAAACCATGCTATGGAATAGACTTCCTATACATGTCAAGCAGAGCACCTCATTGGCCCTCAAAGAGAAATCTTGATGAGTGGATGGGAAATAGAAAATTCACCCCAGGGATCACTCCAGTAGCTTTACTCAACAGAGGCACTGGGAACCAAGCTTGGGTGGCACAATGCCAGGGTAATCCTATGGGCTAGGATTGTAAAAGCTCCAGGGCCATTAGCCTAGTACACACCTATGAACTTAATTATGCGAAGGTTAAAGGCAGATGAAATTCAGCAACTAACATTTAAGATAAGAGGCAATGAGATAAAAATGGTGATGTACAATCAATTTTCTGGAAAAGTCTCCAGGAACAGATGGCATTCCTGTGGATGTTTGGAATTTAGGAAGAAAGTGATAAAGATCTGGAAGATTTTGTTTAACAGTATTTTAAAAGGAGGGGAAGCACAAACTTCTTGGAAGAAAGCTGTGATGGCTACATTACCTAAAAGCATCGGCCCAACTTCATATAAATGCATTTCAATTTTAAACCACTATTATAAAGCGCATGTCTACACTACCTGTAAGAATGGAAAAGTTGTAGCCAAAATTGATAGATGTGGATCAATACAGTTTTGTGGAGGGGAGGCAACCATTTCATATTAATAGAACAATGATTCAAGTAGGAGCAGACCATAGGAAAATACTTCTGTTAGTTGGTCTTGATGTAGAGAAGACATCTGACAGAATAAGCTAAGATTTCTATGAGTAGGGTCAAGGAAAACATTTGCATTCCCTGATACAATAAGGTTAATTAGGAGGATATACAACAGATCAGAGGCAAGAATTAAAATGGGACGGCTCCTCTCTGATGTGTTGCGGTTTTGTTTGAACAGAGGAACCAGACTGTGGTATCCTCTTTCCTCTATTTGCTTTACACTTAGAGCAACTGGCAAAGAAAACAAGGGACTCAGAAATGTATGAATATAATTGGTATAGTAATAAAGAAAAGATTGCTTTACTTGCAAGTGTTATTTTATCTGATAAATCGAGAAAAGGACATCAGTGTTATACAATACTTTGAGACAGTTTCAAGTCTTTTTGAAATATAAAATTAATGAAGATAATTTACAGCTATAACCATTGTTTCATGTACCAACAAGTGAATTGGTTCAGCAATACTCATATTTATCAGGAAACAATAAGACGAACTATTTAAGATTATGGATTAAAAAGGATTCTGTTACAGCAACTACGGATATGTGGAACGATATCAAACAAAAGATGATACAAAAACTGAGAAACCGGAAGCTATTGTTTATGGATATAGAAAGTAAGATACACTCAATGAACATGGTTTTAGGCCCTTTAGTTCTACATACAGGTCAGGCATATTTTAAATCAACCAGAGGAGAACTTATGGACAATAAAGAGTTGAAGGGCTTTATCTGGGAGGTCAAATGGGAGAAGTTGATCCTTCCAACAGAACAAGGTAGTTTAAAATTAACTGATTTGAAAGGATATTTTAGAGCTGCAGTTAAAGCTCATATACATAACACAAGTCATCTGTCCATCCAAAACCCCTTTTTCCCCATTTCTGCAAATGAGGTCGGGATGTCACTTCAACAAGCAAAATTATATAATTCAAAATGGAAAGGGGTGACAATGAAGCGGGGGGGGGGGGGTCAAGAAATAAACAGAGGGTGAGATTTTGGATGCAGATCACTAAGGAGAGTAACCATGCAGATTATTATATTCATAAAGTAGCAGAAAGTATTCCAAGAACTAAGCCAACACGAAAATGGAGAAAAGAGACTTTTGCCAATAGGAATGAGTACACATTGGGGTACAGAAAATAGGCAAGGGGTGGAATTTACTGGTGAAAACTGGCAAAGGAACCAAGGTATTGGAGAAAAAAAGCAGAAAGGGACAGTAAAAGAATGGGATGAGGCCAAGAATACAACTGAAATGCAGGCTACAGACTGCCTTCCATACTGGGGATTGACATCGCAGTATAGCCAAACAGATAGGAATAGGGTATATAAAATATACTGTAAGAATCAAATCAGAAGAGGTTAGAAAAGACTGGGAAAAGAGAATGGAAAAGCAATTGACAAGACAGCAATGGGAAAACATATGTACAGATCTCAATTATGCAATGAAGTCCAGAAGGTTTAGGATCCTTTCCTGCAAGTTTCTGCATATATATTTTTATACTTCAAGCAGACTTCAAACAATTTTCCTCAGGTAGATAGTAAATGTTGGAGATATGATGGGGAAGAAAGAGGTACCTGGGAATGTACATTTTAGAAATGTAATGAGTTGACCAATTTTAAAAATTCCCTACAGAAAACGCTCTCAGGAATACTGGGTGAGCAAATGGCTGTAACTAAGAAAATGACTCTTCAGCTGGGATACAGGATCTGAACTGCTTACGCATACTAAGGCCTTTGTAAGTGTAACTCTGTTGGCTGCCACAAAAACTACTACTAGAAAATGGAAATCAAAAGTCTAAACCAACTGCATTGGAAGTACTGAATATTATGAGAAAGATAAAATAACTGGAAGAGAGATATTTAGAAATGGGAAGGGGCAAATTACATACAAATAAATAGAAATTGTAGGAACATACAAGCAGAATAAATGTTCAGGTGGAGGAGCAAGGTCCAAGGGAATGTAGGAATTCAGCAATTTATGTAATGCTAGAATTATGGTAGTTATAGAGAAGGAAAATGTATGTGAAGTATAATGTTATCTATGTAAATGAAAAAAATGTTAATATGGTCTGTTTTCAGTTAATGTACAATTACCTCTGTCTTATGTGCTAATTTAAGATGCTAAAAAAAGCAACTATGATTGTGGGGGACCTAAATATGAATTGGCAGACATGTAACTCAGAAACCCCCTCAAACTCTGAGCATATATGGAAAAAATGCCACAAGATTTAAAAGAAAACAGGCAAACACTTGACTGGATTTTAAGCAATAAAACCTCCACTGTAAAACTAACAGGATGTTTACCAGTCACACTCAGCAATCTTCTTACAACATACATAACCTGTTTTAAATAGAACAAAATATACCCAGACACAATCTAAAAAACTTCAACTAACACAAAAGCTCAAGGATGAGATAAAGGTGTAACCGGAATATACTCAAAACTCTGCCCCTTGATGATGCAGTCTCCCACTTTAACAGTGCCTTCCTTAATATCCTAATCAGAATAAAGAGTGACATAAACCTCAACACACTGGCTTACAAAGGAAACTTGGCATTTTCTTAAAAAGAGAGAAGGCATAGAAACTATGGTACATATAAAAAAATCCTTTCAAACTTTTAGACATCTTAGAAACCTTGTAAAACAACCGATACCAAAAAATACAAAGAATGTTATTACTCTATACTCCACAACAAATTCCAAAATAATCCCAAACTATTTTGGTCAACTATAAAAAAAAAAAGTTTCTCCACCCTAGGCGATCTCCAGCCCCTACAGCAAACAATACCGCTATACAGTTCAATTCCTAGTACAAACACCATTTTATCACTGCTCCAGCAAAACAACCAAACAACTCAACACACCTTATCACCTCAATGTGGTACTACCATTACAACAGTTCAAACCTCCACACAAAAAACAAAACAAAACAGAGTACTGGACAATTTAAAACCAGGTACTCTAGCAGCTAGCAACCTGCTAACTGAATTCCTAAAACTATCAGTAGATGCTCTGGCCTTACCCATCTCTATCGGTTAACCTATTGCAGAAAACTATGCCCCAGGCATAGGAAATGTCATACATAACTCCATTACACAAAGGTGGTACCCCAACTGAATTTTCCAACTACAGATCAGTAGCCATTTTATCCTCCTTAAATATTACAGAAATGTATCCTTACACAACTTATTAACCACATAATAGCCTATCTAAAACACAACATGGTTTCCGACAATCACAGCACTGCAACTGCCATCTAAAGTCCAAGCACCATCAACCAATATAGAAATGAAGGCAATCTAGTATCCTCCCTCTTCGTAGACTTATCAAAAGCTTTCAGTGTGGTCTCTCATGAAAAATTGTTCGGTGAACTATCCTCCCTAAATCTCAGTCAATTGTTCCTGTCCTAATTCTGCAGACAACAGCCTATCAAATGGCAGCTGCCAAGTTAATCACCCCTGCCACTCACTGTGGAAGTCCCAAAGGGCTCAATGCTAATACCACTTTTATTCAACATGTGCACAAATAAGCAGCATACCACAACAAAGCTTGCCGCAATAATGAAAATATGCAAATTACTACACCCTCAGCTGCTCTGCCCGCCCCCAATCTCCAAACTAGTAGAAATCCCCCCGCTATTTCAAAGCAATAGAATCCTGGCTGTCTAAAACCAATCAACTCCTGAACCGAAATAAAACAAAACAAAAATAAAAAACCTAATGTTTTTTACTCCCATGAAACAGAATGATATAAACATCTCCTTTCACATTTACTCAGTCAATGCCACCAAAATGGAAACAGTCTCTGAAACTAAATTATTAAAGGTCCTAATATATGAAAAGCTAAAATTCGACCAGCAGATACCACAAGTCATAAAAACTAGCATCCCTCTATAGGGTCAAACAATACCCAAGTAATCCAAAACAAAAAGAGCAACCAATGAAAAGGCAAAAATGTATCAAAAAAAGAAGATAACTGGTAGGGAGAGAGATGTAAAACAAAGTCCGTTTAATAAAACACAGATATTAAACATGGAATAAAACTTTAAAAAATAAGGATGAGCGCTTTCATAACTTCTAGGTACTTCATCAGATCCAACTAAAACACACAAGCAACATTTATAATTCAGCGTCTTAGGTCACGTGATCTCAATACTGGCTTAATTGGAATAACATCTTTTAACCCCTTCCCATCACTAGCTTGGAGTATATGCATCCATTTGATTTCAATGCATTCTGTTTGTGTCCTTACATCGCCCCCTCTACATCCAGGCATATAAATCTCTAGAACCATGAATCTAAACCAGTGATTACATCCTGCAGCTATTACATATTTTGACAACACATTCCTCTCATCATTTCTATTTATACTATAGAGATGCTCTCTGATCCTGTCTCTTAAGGACTGGTTGGTTTTGCCAACATAGAAACATTTGCAAACCTCACAAGAGGCACAATAAATCACACTTTGGCTACCACAATCAGCATAAAGTTTGGCATTAAACACTCGCCCTGTGTCTGGATATATAAACTTATCATCAGTATTGAATGTATTTATATACATTGCAGTGACGACATGGGTATGTGCCTATTCTCTCACTCACAACTTTCCTATTCTGCTTGGTCAAAGATTTATAACACTGCATCTTCTAAATAGATGGGCAATTCCTAAAGGAGAAGGAAGGGGAGACACCTAGCAACCACCTACATTTTTCATCTGAGGCTGAAACCTTCCAATGTCTTCTAACCATCTCACACATAGAACCGGAGTCCTTCGAACAAGTAAGACTCACACATATGGATTGAAAATGACAAACTGGGAGAGGTGGACTGTTCTGCCCGCTCCTCAAAATAAGGTCTGGTCTGAGTTATCTCTCAACAGAATCGTATCATTCTGTGCAGAGACGTCTGAGCTATCATACCCCCTATTCAACAGGCTATTTGTTAAAGGCTCAATAGAATCCTACATGTCACTGTTCTTTGTATTCAGCCTAGCTGTTCTAAAAAAACTGTCTTCTAAGAACATTTCGCTTCACATGTTTGGGATGCATACTCAGAATGAACAACATTATTGATCTTACAAGGTTTCACGAACTGCCTTGTGTACAAGCCTCCCAAAGTTTTACAAACCGTTACATCCAGAAATGAGATGCACTCATTCGACCAATCATAGGTGAATCGAAGAAAGCTAGTGGTACTGTTCAAATACTGTACAAACTGACTGAAAGTCTCTAAGGTATCTCCCCAAACAAGGAACAGGTCATCCACATATCGGCCATAATATAAAATGGATCCCTTAAAATTATTCAATTCAGAGAATACATATTGTAGCTCCCACTCAGCCAGAACCATATTGGTGTAACTGTTGGCACAAACTGTGCCCATGGCCACCCCTGTATTTTGTATATAAAACATATCCTCAAAAACGAAAGCATTGTACCCCAGTACAAGTTCTAGTAATGTGCAAATCAAATGCACTTTACTATTGTCATAGGCAGGGTCTCGACCTAGAAACTGTCTAATGTTGTCAATGCCAGCATCGTTGGGAATACAAGTAAAAAGGGAGGATATATCCATGGTCACCAATACAACATTTTCTCTATACTCCACAGCAGACCAGTCATACAACTTACTAAGAAAATCCTTAGTGTCCATCAAAATGCTTCTTACCCCATTGACCACAGGGTGGAGCTGATTTTTCTACATATATCGACATGGGCTCTGTGGCCCACCCTCTACCATAAACTAATCGGTGGCATGGGTGGGTGGGTTCACTTGATCTTTATGTACCTTGGCAGCCCATAGATTTTGGGCATCACTGCATTCTCAAAAAGAAAATATTCATACAGATTTTTGTCTATCACACCTTCCATTAACAAGCCTTCAATGCTCTCTTATATTCTATCAACCAATTTCAATACCTCAGTTCTGTTCACCATGGTATATGTTTGTTCATCATTCAACATCAGATTCTCATAGCATTCGGGTAGTACAACACATCCATAACTACTATACCGCCCCCTTTATCAGTGGGGCGGAAACAGATGATATCTCGTTTTCATTAAGTCCAGTAAGGAAGAAAATTTATCTTTACTTAGGTTATTATAATATATATTATTATGTTCTATTGGTGACCATGGATATATCCTCCCTTTTTACTTGTATTCCCAATGATGCTGGCATTGACAACATCAGACAGTTCTAGGTCGGGACCCTGGCTATGACAGCAATAAAGTGCATCTGATTTGCACATTACTAGAACTTGCACTGGGGTACAATGCTTTTGTTTGTGAGGATAAGTTTTATACACAAAACACAGGGGTGGCCATGGGCATAGTTTGTGCCAACAGTTACGCCAATATGGTTCTGGCTGAGTGGGAGCTACAATATGTATTTTCTGAATTGAATAATTTTAAGGGGTCCATTTTAAATTATGGCCGATATGTGGTTGACCTGTTCCTTGTTTGGGGAGATACCTTAGAGACTTTCAGTCAGTTTATACCAGGAGTCTGCAACCTTCACTATCAAGAGAGCCATTTTGGCCCCTCTCCCACCAAATAAAATTCATCGGGAGCCATAAAACGTACTTGACCCCTAAAATGAAGATAACACAGTGAATAAAGTTTTATACATATTTATTATACTAAATATAAAATAACTAAGTTTATAAGAAGAGTACTTAAAATTTCTCCTTATTTTTGTTCCTTTGTTGGGACTGCTTGATCACTCTGTGTGTGTGCCATATCTCTCGACCTCTTAGAACAAGAAATCTGGAGAAAGCCATAAATAGTGGAGCACAAAGGCCCAAAATAGGGATGCTATTGCTCTTATAAACTTAAAAAGTTGATAGAATTAACAGATTTTGCAGTAGCATAAATTTTTCTGAAAGGTATGAAGTCAAACTCAAATGTCTGTCCATTTTTTCTGACTTCAGCCCTCAATGATTTGCCAGAAAACCACAATTTTTTTATGAGAAACAGATCAAAAATATGAGGCAAAAGTCAGGACATTCTGCGAAAATCTGCACAGCTGAACGGTAACTGTGTGTGTGTGTGTGTGTGTGTGTGTGTGTGTGTGTGTGTGCGCGTGTGCGTGTGTTGAAACTGTTAACATAAACCTTGTCATTTTAGCAAGTTTCTAAGTTTCCAAAAATAGGTGTATGCGAGTGGCAATAAAACACTAAAAACCATCAAATTACCACTCACAGTAGCCAAACCTG
This sequence comes from Protopterus annectens, assembly GCF_019279795.1. Taxonomy (NCBI): domain Eukaryota; kingdom Metazoa; phylum Chordata; order Ceratodontiformes; family Protopteridae; genus Protopterus; species Protopterus annectens. The sequence continues at coordinate 563,121,103 of NC_056729.1, forward strand.
GACCAAGTGTAAGAAAATTTATTCTTCCACAACCGATATCAACAAATGTACAAATACTCCAAGTACAAAAAGGTAGTTAATCGCTTTCGTCGTGAGACTTCATCAAAACTAAAAGAAAATTAATCGTAATAATAAATCAGTAAACACATTAAAGGGGGTGACTGGACAAATAAATGGTTAAGGACTGAGATGAGATGGCAACAAACTGAACGCCACTGTTGTTCCTGAAATTAACAAATCACATTTGTATTAGACTAAAGTATAGGGCAAATAAACTTTAACAGGTACATTATTCTGTGCCTCTTTAACCCTACAAGTGTTACTATTTTTTACAAGTATTTTTATCTTTGTATTAGATGGAAAGAATACTATTATGTTATTAATAGACAGGGATGTATTAATGTATTTTTAAATATGAATTTTTAGATTTATAAGTTAATTTGATCAACCACTGTTTTTTTAATATTGAGTACTGTAACTTAAAAACAATTGATTTAATTGGGGACAATTGAATTGTTTTTTTATATAAAAGGGATGGGCAATTAATTTTCTTTTAGTTCTGATGAAGTCTCATGACAAAAGCGCTTGACTACCTTTTTGAACTTGGAGTATTTATACATTGGTTGACATCGGTTGTGGAAGAATAAATTTTGTTACACTTGGTCCAGGTTTGGCTACTGTGAGTGGTTTGACAGTTTTAAGTTTATAAGAGCAATATTTAAATCCATCCCTATTTTTGTTCCTTTGTTCCCCTTTATTTGTGGCTCTGTCCAGATTTCTTGTGGTAAGACTTTTGAGAGGTATGGAAATCTTTAAGGAGATGCTGCTACTGCCATGGGATCACTCAATCTTTGTGCGTGTGTGTGTGTGTGTGTGTGTGTGTGTGTGTGTGTGTGTGTGTGTGTGTGTGTGTGTGTGTGTCTGTGTGGAATGCATGGCAACAGAAATCATGTTATTCTAGCATGTTTATAAGTGTAAAATTTAAAGTCTATCGCTCGATCACTCTGTGTGTGTGTGTGTGTGTGGTGTGGTGTGGTAGAATGGCCATTATTTTTCAAAGCTACAGGAAGCCACTGCAGAGGGGTGGAAGAGCCACAGGTTGCAGACCCCCAGTTTATACAGTATTTGAACAGTACCCCTAGCTTTCTTCGATTCACCTATGATTGGTCAAATGAGTGCATCTCATTTCTGGATGCAATTGTCTGTAAAACTTTGGGAGGTTTGTACAAGAGGCAGTATGTGAAACCTTGCAAGACCAATAATGTTGTGCATTCTCAGAGTATGCATCCCAAACATGTGAAGCAAAACGTTCTTAGGGGACACTTTTTTTTAGAACAGCTAGGCTGAATACAAAGGACAGTGACATTATGATTCTTTTGAGATTTTAATAGCCTGTTGAGTAGGGGGTATGACAGCTCAGAAGTCTCTGTTGCACAGAATGATATGATTCTGTTAGAGAGATACTAAGACCAGACCTTATTTTGAGGAGCAGGTAGAACAGTCCACCTCTCATAGTTTGTCACATATTCAATCCACACATACGAGTCTTACTTATTCGAAGGACTCCAGTTCTGTGATATAGTTAGAAGACACTGGAAGGTTTTAGCCTCAGATTAAAAATGTAGGGGTTGCTAGGTGTCTCCCCTTCCTTCTGCTTTAAGAATCGCCCGTCTATTAAGATACTGTGTTATAAATCTTTGACCAAGCAGAATAGGAAAGTTGTGAGTGAGAGAACAGGCAAATACCAATGTTGTCACTGTAATGTATGTAAATACATTAATACTGATTATCAGTTTAGACATCCACACACAGGCCAAGTGTTAGTCAAATTTTATGCTGATTATGGTTGCCAAAATGTGGTTTATTGTGCCTCTTGTGAGGTTTGCAAATATTTCTATGTTGGCAAAACCAACCGGTCCTTAAGAGACGGGATCAGAGAGCATCTCTACAGTATAAATAAAAGTGATGAGAGGAATGCATTGTCAAAAATGTAAAAGCTGCTGGATGCAATCACTGGTTTAAAATCATGGTTCTAGAGATTTATCTGCCAGGACCAAGGGGGGGTGGGGGGGGCGATGTAAGGACAAACAGAATGTGTTGAAATCAAATGGATGCATATAGTCCAAGCTACTGATGGGAACGGGTTGAATGATGTTATTGCAATTAAGCCAGTATTGAGGTCACGTGACCTACAGACACTGAATTATAAATGCTGCTTGTTATATGTTTTAGCTTTATCTGATGAAGTACCTAGAAGGTATGAAAGCACTCATCTTTGTTTTTTTTTAATTTTACTCCATGTTTCTTATTTGTGTTTTATTAAACAGACTTTGTTTTACATCTCTCTGCCTACCAGTTTTCTTTTTTCAAACAATACCCAACAGACTTCAGCAGGCAGGCCATAGCCCAAACCTACCTTTTCCCAGCATTCCTCTATACCTCACCAATACTAACATAAAACTGTTATTTTTCAATGACCCCCCCATTAATATTCCAAAACATGCATGCTGATTGGCCAGCGTGCCAGTTGTAAATCCCACAATATACCAAAGGAAAAAGGTCTGGTTGCACGGACTTTTTTCCGTTGGTATAAAGTGCTCAAAACTTTTTTCGTTTTATTTGTTAAAAAAAAATAAGAAAAAAACAGAGCAACTGAGACTTGCTTTTCTCCGTTGCTTCCGTTTCAAGGCATATATGTACTGGGTATGCGTGGGACACAAGTCCCATACACATGCTCAGTACATCAAAACAAGGCAGCAGTGTACCACAACCAGCAGAACAGCAATGCACCATTACACAAAAACATTTAAGAAAAGCAAGTATTTTTTTCTTAAATAAAAATAAGTTATGTACTCACCATATCGTTCCATGTGAGTTGTTTATCTCGCCTTTATTCTCACTGATGGGTTCGGAGCCGATCCTCAGCTCCGACACGGCCGATAGCAAATCTCAAGGTTTGCCAGTAGCTCGAGACCAAGCCCCTTATCCCACAATGCACTGCTGGAATTACCTCAGATCTTGTTTGCAGCGAGTATATATACCCTTTTATTTTTTTCTTTTTCTACAAGGAAGCACTTCCCAAAGGGGAAGAAGCATTGAATAACCAGGATGGTACTAGCCTCTAAGTCAACTGTCAGCCAGGAGGGGGAAGGAGGGAGGGATGTGAGAATAAAGGCGAGATAAACAACTCACATGGAACTTTATGGGGAGTACATAACTTCTTTAAGTGAAGTTGTTAAATCTCGCCGTTTATTCTCACTGATGGGTAGCGTCCCTAGCACCCTCAATCTTGGGTGGCTCATGGAAGTACGTTTTTCAGTACCATGGAACCAAAGGAAGACCTGTCCCTGGAAGCCTTATCTACTTTGTAATGCGTGATAAAGGTATGAGGCTTAGACCAAGTGACTGCAGCACAAATATTGTCAAGGGGCAATTTAGTTTGAAAGGCAGAAGACGTAGAAATGGCTCTGGTAGAATGAGCCTTAGGTTTGTGTGTCAATGGCATGTTTGCATTCACATAAACAAAGGATATCCAATCGGATAACCACTTAGATAGGGTTGTTTTAGCCACTGGATTATCTTTTCTGGCCTCCGAAAAGGATACGAAAAGTGATCTGATTTTCTAATATCCTTTGTTCTATCAAGATAAAATCTGAGCTGTGTACATCAAGTCTGTGCAGCATGTATTCCAATTTGTTAGAGTGGTTGGGAAAAAAAGACTGGCAACTCAATGACCTGATTGATATTGGATTCAGAACAGGCTTTAGGCAAAAAGGAGGGGTTTGTTCTGAGAGATACTCTATCAGCATGGAAAATCATGTAAGGAGGTCTGATAGATAATGCTTGAAGTTCTGACACTCTGCAGGCAGAAGTAATGGCTACTAGAAATATAGTCTTCCAGAACAAATATTTGAGATTACAAGAAGATGCTGGGTCGAAGGGGGGGGGGGGTTATTTGAGACCGCATAAAATTCAAATTCCATGGAGAATAAGGGATTTTGACAGGAGGTCTCATGTGAAAAGCACCTTTAAGAAAAGCCTTAGATAACTTATGGCCCATAGCGTTCAACCCATCAAATCCAAGGTGGAAATTTGATATGGCAGCTAACTGGATTCGAACTGTGGCAGCTGCTGCTCCTTCCTTAAAAATCTTTGTCAAAAATTCTAAAATGGACAATAAAGAAGCTCGGAAAGGGTCAATTTTCTGTATATTGGCCCAAATTGAGAACCTGTTCCACTTACTGCGGTATAGTTTCCTGGTGGATGGCTTATGAGAAGACAAAAGGATTTGTCTTGTATCATCTGAGAGTGAATGAATCCTGGCAATTAGTGGAAGTGGATTAAGCCAAGCAGTCAGCTTTAGGGACTGCAGTGAAGGATAGAGGTCCCCTGACGGGTGTGTCAGAAGGTCCGGAACTAGGTACAGGATCCATGGATCCTCCCAGCAGATGATGGTGAAGGAAGGGAACCAAATCTGTCAAGGCCAGTAGGGGGCTATGAAGATAACTGTCCTTCCCAGCGATTTTGTTTTCTGTAAAACCTTGGGTATCAATGGAATAGGTGGAAATGCATATAGGAGACCCGGGTATCTCTCGGGGAATGTCCTGGTGGTGGTATTAAGGCAAAGTAGCTTCTGCATTTCGCATTGATGTGACTGGCAAAGAGGTTGCAGCAAGGCTGGCCCCATTTACGGAAAATCAAATCCGCAACTCGTTGGTTGCGAGACCACTCATGAGGTAAGAGTATTGCCCTGCTCAGCTCCGCTATCACATTGGATTTCCCTGGGATGTGCATTGCTATCAGAAAAAGGTGGGACTACACAGCCCATTGCCATACCCTGAGGGCTTCTCGACAAAGGGGGTAAGACTTGGTTCTGCCTTGTTTGTTCAAGTACCAGACCACTGACATGCTGTCCGTCTGAACTGCAATTGTCCCTAGAGGAAGAGAGTCATGAAAGTACTACAATGCCAGAAGTACCGCTCTCAACTCCAGAATATTGATATGCAGATGTGACTCTTGATCCTTCCATGTGCCTTGGGCAGTCTTTCTCTGAAAATGCCCACCCCCCACATTATCAGGGAAGCGTCCGTGGTCACAGTTGCTACTGGGGGGAAGGGACAAAGGGTCTTACGATTGTGACATGAAGGGACGTCAACCACCACTGAAGGTCTCTCTTGCAAGAATCTGTGATGAGAATCATATGGTTCATCGGTGGCTTTTGGTAAGACCACTGAGCGAAAAGGAGCCATTGAAGGATTCACATATGCATCCTTGCCAGGATTGCTGCTGCCATCAGACCTAGCACCTTCAAGACCTCTGCTGCTGTAGCTTTGTTCTTTGACACCAGGGAGATGACGTGTTGGCGAAGAAGTGAGACTCTTGATTGGAAGACGTAAAGTGGTGGTTGAGGTATCTAACTCTGCTACTATAAAAACGGTATGCTGCAATGGCAATAAGGCGGACTTTTCGAAGTTGACTGTAATGCCTAACTGATGGCACAGTGTCAGAGTACATTGTGTTGATTGATGCCTGGTGGTAGCGGTGAGGAGCCAATCGTCTAGGAATGGAAACACCTGGAATCCTAGATGCCTCAGGTGAGCTGTGACCACTGCCGTGCATTTGGTGAACACTCTGGGGGCTGTAGTGAGAACAAAGGGCAGACTCGAAACGGGTAATGACTGGCTCCCAGCCGGAAACAGAGGTAATCCCTGGAGCGTCAGTTCATCTTTATGTGACAGTACGCGTCCTTGAGATCTATGGAGCACATCCAATCGCCTTTCCCTAGGAAGGGAAGAATGGACTGAAGGGTAACCATTCGGAACTTCTCTTTCTTTACGAACTGGGTGAGTCTGCTGAGGTCTAAGACAGGTCTCCAGTCCCCTGTTTTCTTTGGTACCAAAAAGAATCTTGAGTAAGTTCCGAATCCAAGTTGGTCTGCTGGGACTGGTTGAATGTCACTTTTTCTAGCAATTTCTGGACCTCTATGATTGCTTGTTCCATGAGACTGGGTGGAACATCTGGGATTCTGTTTACAGTAGTGGGAGGGGAAGAGAACGGTATGAAATATCCTCTGGAAATGATGCTTTGTACCCATGTATCTGGCGTTATGTTTAGCCAGGCTTCTGGGTACAAAGATAAGCGACCCCCTGACTGCCTCCAGAGCCGGACAGCCGGGCCTCCTTTCAGGAGCGCTGGTAGGGCTGACCAGAGAACTGGCCTCTGTCACCCTGTTGCTACGGACCCCCTCTGCCGCACGGGCAGTGTCTTCCGTTATAACCCTCTCCTCTGCCTCTAGAGGGGGTTTTGCCACGTGTGTCCTGAAAGGCTCCCTGTGCTTTTCGGAACCACATTTTCCCTCCCTTAGGGCCCTTGGGATAAGGCCGAGTAGGGGTAGAAAAACGGACTCCAATGGCAGATAGGGTCTAGCCTTCCTGCTCACACCTGGTTAAAGTTTTCTTTACTTTAGGCCCAAACAGTGATGAGCCATCGAATGGGGTGTTGATAAAGGAAGACTTAAAGAGCTCCGCAAAGGAACAGAGATGCATCCAGGCTTGACTCTGCAGAGCAATGCCTGAACTAGCGGCTCTACGCGAACCATCAGCTGCATAAGATACGAGATGCATGGACGAGTTCACAACCGAGTTTAGGGTAGTGAGCTGTGTGTTGACTTTGTCGGCAAACCCTGCAGCTACCGTACCCTGGAGAGCATCTCCTAGCTCTTTCAGAAAATCTCTTTGCAGTCTCGTGAAATAGGTTAAATACTTCAGCAATCGCAGAGAAAGTCGCTGAACTAAACATGTGTTTCCCATATCTATCCATGATCCTAGAATCTCTGTTAGGAGGATGGATAGATGCGGATGTTTCAGACACTTCCTTTTTGGTGGCTGCAGCTACCACCATGGCATCAACTGGCACTTCTTTGGTCAAAAAGGCTTTATCCACTGGGGCAGAGATGAACTTATTTGGCTTCCGAGGGACAGGTTCCATGGCCTCCGGTGACTAACGCCTTACGAGAGATCAGCTCCATGAGCTCGTCATAAGGCGGAGACACCCAAGAAGTGGAAGGTTGAGACCCAAAAGCCTTCAAGAGCACTGACTCGTCGTCAGTAGGGGTTTTGTACTGCCAATCGCCCCTTTGACTCAGGATATCTAATATCTCCACAAAGGAGATATCCTCAGAGAGGGATCGAGGGGACCCTTCTGACTCATCCAAGTCAATGTCGGATGTCAAAGACTCCTGTGGGAAGTCCCAAGTGCCTCCTCTTGCACAGTCTCTTCATGGGTACCTCCTCAGTGGGGAGATCTGGGGAGGTCACGGAAGAACAGGGGACGCCCTGTGGGGCTACTTGAGGCTCAGGGTCTCTACGGTTAGGGGGACCGGTAGATGTAGAAGCGGACACAGGAGCTTGAGGGGAGAAGGAAGCCCGAACTGATGCCGACGATGTCTTAGGAGACCGGACTCTCCTCATGGCATCGAAAGCACCATGGCTCCGACTACAAGGGGTAGACTGATTCGGAGGGACCGTCCGATCCTCCCGCACCGAAACCATGGGCTCAGAGCCCGAGGTAGGAGCCAAGCTCATCCGAGCCGAAGCCCCGAGAGGAGGAGTCGGCACCGACAAGTCGATCCTACTATCCTCCCAGGACCTGACAAGAGTGTCGGTTCCTAGCGTCCTCTGTCGGCGCAGAGGACGTCAGAGTAGATGGAACCGATAACACCAGTGCGGGTCTCGGTTCCATAGGTTCGACAACTATCGGTTCGGGCTCCTTCGGCTCCGAGAGTCCAGTACGGCTCTGAAGAGTAGTCAAGTCCGGTTCAATGGTCTTCGGCTCCGACAAAATGGTTGGGGCCGACAACAATTTAGCGAGTCCTGGTGCCCGTAGAAGCTTCTGCACTAGCCGATCCATATCCATATCTGAGAGGCTGACTGAAGACTTAGAGGAATGCACCGAAGGTGCTGACTGGAGCAGAGGGGATGAGGGAACCTCACAGACTGGCTCCAAGACTGGGAGCTGGCTCCAAACCAAAGGGACACTCAGTTCCGAGGACTGTGGAACAGATGACCCTGTACCCTCTAATCTTTTTGCCTTCTTAGTAAGTTTAGAATCTGCTGAAGATTTAGAAAATTTTGAGGAAGATTTTGAAGAAGTGCTAGCACCTTCCTGGCTACCCAATGCCTCAGAGAAAGTATGCAGCAGCAACCCCCTATCAATGAGTTTTCTTCTTCTCTCTAAAAGTACCCTAGAGGAAAAAGAGTGGCAAATACTGCAAGAGTCTTGGAGGTGTTTAGCCCCCAGACAGTAAACACACTGGACATGCCCATCAGTGACGGACATTTTCTGTCCGCAATCTGGACATTTCTTAAACCCTGATTTGGGATGAGACTTCTCCCTCTCATCTGACATGTTTGAAACGGGCACACCACAAAATTAACTTGTAGAGGTTAAATAAAGGGCTAACTAGGCCCACACTAAAAAAAAAAAAAAGAAGAAGAAAATTGTTAAATCTAAATAGGGCTAACAAAAGGCCCAACACTAAGAAACTAAGCCAACACAGGGCACTATCTACTACAATCTAACCTATTTATATAACTATAGTATTTAGATGAGAAACACGCACCACTAAATAAAGAATAACATATCAAAAAGAAGGAGAAAGAATTTTTTAAACTTGCGATTTAGCAAAAAATGGTCTGAGCTGACTGGATCACAGACAGCTCTCTTGCCACAGCAAACTAGATCTGAGGTAATTCCAGCAGTTCATTGTGGGATAAGGGGCTTGGTCTTGAGCTACTGGCAAACCTTGAGCTTTGCTATCGGCCGTGTCGGAGCCGAGGATCGGCTCCAGACCCATCAGTGAGAATAAACGGCAAAATTTAACAACTTCACATTCATTGTACAATAGCAATAACAGACTGTGGTTGTGGTATATTGAAATGTACCCACGGTTGGCTTTATTTAATCACTCGGGCGTCGCCCTCATGATTACACCACACCAACCGTGGGTAAATCTTTATTATACAACGACCCCCCCCCATTAATATTCCAAAACGTGCACGCTGATTGGTTAGCGTGCACGTTGTAAATCAGACTTATACTAATGGAAAAAGGTCTGGTTGCCCAGACTTTTTCCATTAGTATAAGTCTTTTTTTTTTCTTGTTACAGCAAGGGAGAACGCAAGATCTCTGTTGCTTTTTCAATAGTGTCTTGCTATGTTAAAGGAGTTTAACATAGCGAGACAGCTTTAAAAAAAAAAAAAGCAACAGAGAAAGGAAGATCTCCGTTGCTTTTTTCAAAGCTGTCTCACTATGTTAAACTCCTTTAATATAGGGAGACACTTTCTAAAAAGCAACGGAGATCTTGCTTTCTCCGTTGCTTCCACCCACAGCTCTGCTGTACTGCATAAGCATACGCATGCACAATACTTCAGAACTGCCGCAGAATACCAGACAGCTGCAGAAGGGCAGCACGGAGGCATTATACAATGCCATTATTTAAGAAAAGTAAGTATTTTTTTTCTTAAATAATGTCATTGTATAACAACAATAACCCACTTCTCGGTTGTCTTTGTTTGGCCACTCGGGCTTCGCCCTCGTGACCAAACCACACCAACCATGGGTAAATCCAGCATTACCCACACCCAGGCGTGGGTTATTGCTTAAATATACCACACCACGTCATCAGTTATTGCTTAAATAACCAAGCTGGAGATATGCTATAATAGAACAACCAAACTCACTGAAAATACTCCCTTCAAAAACCATCACAGTTCTGCTTTAAAAACGCTATACTGGTTAGAACTTCCCATCACGTATCAGAAGCATAGCTTGCTAAACCAATGTGCCAGTCCAAACAAGTGCCCCACCTTAGCTCTTCAAGGGGAAAAGGAAAAGGATGGTGATAAAGTACCTGGGCTACTGAAATACAAGAGCCAATCAGATCCCATCTCTACTCCCTGCCCCGGACTCTACTGCCTCACATGTTTAAAAGAAAGATGCTTGTTACTCTCTTGCCACACTACCCAGGTGGACAAATACACACCTCCTCCCTTCTGTCCCAAGACAAATGGGGGGGGGGGCACACTCAGTACCAAGGGATCCTGAAATACAGGAGCCAATCAGATCTAGTCTATGCACCCAGCTCCCAACCCTTCTTCCTTTGTTTAAAACAAAAGAAATCTCTTTCCTTTTAAACTTTACCAAAAAAGAAGTTATGTAATAACCATAACGTTCCATGCGAGTTGTTCATTTCATCTCTATTCTTACTGATGGGTTTGGAGCCAATCCTTGGCTCAGACCCGGCCGACTGCAAAAGCTCGAGGTCTTCAACCAGCTAGAAGCCAACTCCCTATCCCATGATGCACCCTGATCTTCCCTCAGACCTTGTTTGCTGCCAACTGACTACCTAGTAGTATAAAAATATGCCACTCAGATAGCTGGATAAGAGACAATGCACCATATAACAAAAGGTGACGGACCTCAAGTAGACTGGATGGGGGTTGGAGGATGGGACGCAAGAATGAAGGCGAAATGAACAACTCACATGGAACGTTATGGTGGAGTACATAACTTCTTTATGTGAAGTTGTTCTACCTCGCCGCTCATTCTTACTGATGGGTATAGTCTCAAGCACCATCTTTCTCGGGTGGCTCACGGGAGAATATTCCTCAGAACTGTGGAACCAAAGCAGGTCCCGTCCCTGGAGGCCTCGTCTACTTTGTAATGAGTGATAAAGGTACGAGGTCTTGACCACGTAGCTGCAGCAGCAAAAATAGAATCTAATGGTAACCTTGCAGAAAATGCTAATGAGGTTGAAATAGCTCTAATAGTGGGCCTTTATTTTTTGTTGGAAGGGAGCATTCTCTGAACTATAAATAAAAGAAATGCAATCTGACAGCCATCTTGACAAGGTTACTTTTGTCACTGGGTGCACCCCTTTTTTGACTGAAAAGGAGACAGAGAGCTGATCCATTGATCTAAATTGCTTTGTTATATCTAGATAAAATCGGAGTTGTCTATGAACTTTTAGTTATGTACTTACCATAACTTTGGATGTATGGGATCCATCTCGCCTACATTCATGACAGATGGGTTCGGAGCCGATCCATCGGCTCCGACTCGGCAACTTATATACTAGCACGAAGTCTCTCATTGGCTGGGCTATACCCTATCCCAGGATGCACTACACCTGCTTCCCCAGATCTTGTTTGTTCGCTTTCATACACCCATGTAAACACAGAGACACTATAAGTCACTATAACCAACTAAAGTTCTTCAAGAAAGAATGCCAAGAAAACAGTGACTACAGCTCCTCTAAATCCAAATGGCAGGGGGAAGGAGGGTGGGTACTTATGAATGTAGGCGATGGATCCCATACATCCAAAGTTATGGTAAGTACATAACTAAAAGATGTAATGGGATCCTATCTCGCCTACATTCATGACAGATGGGACAGCGTCCCTAGCACCTACATCCCGGGTGGCTCATTGGAACACACTCCTGAGAACCGTGGAACCAAAGGAAGCTCTGCCTCGAGAAACCACATCCAACTTGTAATGAGAAATAAAAGTGTGCGGAGAAGTCCAGGTAGCCGCAGCACAAATATCATCTATGGATAACTTGGAGTGAAAAGCTACCGAAGTAGCCATTGCCCTGGTAGAATGAGCCTTGACAGGAAAGGGAAGGTCTTTATTGGCCTGTGAATAAACAAAGGTGATACAGTCTTTAATCCATTTTGATATGGAGGCTTTAGATACTGGTTGACCCAATTTGTTCGCTGCAAAAGAAACAAACAATTGATTTGATTTTCGCGTTTGAGCAGTTCTATTCAAATAAAAACGTAACTGTCTATGTACGTCCAACTGATGCAAAGTATATTCTGCGTTATTGGAGAATTCTGGGAAAAAAACAGGGAGTTCTATGGTTTGTTGCAAACAGAAAGAGGAGGCCACCTTTGGAATAAATGCAGGGTTCAATTTCAATGAAACTCTATGTTTGTGAAAAATCAAATAGGGAGGATCAGAACAAAGAGCTTGAAGTTCTGAAACTCGCCTATCAGATGTTATGGCTACTAAAAAGGCCGTTTTCCAAGACAGAAATTTTAAATCACAAGTAGCAGCTGGTTCGAAAGGACGGGCAGTTAGGGCAGCAAGAACCATATTCAAATCCCAAGGAGGAACAGGATGAGATAAAGGAGGCCTAAGGAGCCAAGCCCCTTTAAGGAACGCCTTACAAAGTTTGTGAGACATCAATGAAGGTTCAAATGTGGCATGAAAATTAGAGATTGCCGCTAGCTGAACCTTAATGGTAGAAACTGAAGAGCCCGACTGAAAAAGGAAGGCCAGAAAATTCAGAACCTCCGATACTGGAGCAGTTAGAGGATCTATACCTCGTTCTTGAGCCCAGAAGGCAAACCTTTTCCATTTACTGGAATAAAGTTTGATGGTGGAAGGCTTATGGGAAGAAGACAGAATGTGGACCACATCCGGCGAGAGAGCATTATCTCGGACTAAGGATGGAAGTGGAGTAACCATGCTGCCAACTTCAGGGACCTGAGAGACAGATGAAGCCGTCCTGACTGATGAGTCAACAGGTCTGGCACCGGATCCAGAAACCATGGACCTTCTATCGCATGCCTCTGTAGGAAAGGGAACCAAACTTGACGAGGCCAGTGCGGGGCAATCAGAATCATCTCACTCTCCATGTAAATGGCCTTCTGTATCACCCTCGGTAGGAGGGGGAACGGAGGGAAGGCGTAGAGAAGACCGGGGGGCCAAATGTGAGTCAGAGCGTCCCTGGGAATCTGTCCCTGAGAAGGGAACAGTGTGAAGAACTCTCTGCATTTCGCATTGTGAGGGCTGGCAAACAGGTCGCAGCAAGGAAGACCCCATCTGTTGAAGATTTTCGCAGCTATACTCTGATTGAGGGACCACTCTTGGGGCAAGAGAATGGTCCTGCTTAACCTGTCCGCAATCACATTGGACTTCCCCGGTATGTGCGTTGCCATTAGAAAGCGGTTGGTAGCTACCGCCCAGTGCCAAAGTCTCATGGCTTCTCTGCATAGTGGGTAAGACCTGGTACCCCCTTGTTTGTTTATGTACCATACTACCGACATGTTGTCGGATAGGATAGCAACTGGGCCCTGTGGAAGAGCGTGATGGAGAGCTTGGAGTACCAATAGTACCGCTCTCATCTCCAGGACATTGATATGCAAATGCGTTTCCTGGATCTGCCATGTGCCTTGGACCGACCTGTCCAGGTAATGACCCCCCCACCCTACCTGGGAGGCGTCCGTGGTCACAGTGGCAACGGGACGTTGAGGAATAAAGGATCGCCCCTGGTCGAGATTTGACTGTAGAAGCCACCAACGCAGATCTCGATGGCAACTTTCCGTGATTATGATTAAGTGGTTCAAGGGCAGTTCCTGATAAGACCATTGAACCGACAGTAGCCATTGTAGAATTCGCATGTGAAGTCTGGCCAAGGGAACTAAAAGTATAGTCAACGCCATCGAGCCCAACAGTTGTAGGATCCGATGGGCCGGGGCTCTTTGTAAGTGAAGGCAAGATTTGACTTGATCTTGTAAGATTTGAATTCTTGCTGCCGGTAAAAAGGCGCGCATTCTTTTTGTGTCTAAGTCTGCGCCTATGAAAGTAATACGCTGAGAAGGCTGTAGTACAGATTTTTGCTAATTGAATGTGATCCCCAAGAAACGGCCCAAGGTGAACGTGGCTCTGAGCGCTTGAAGAAGTAGATGCTCAGAGGTGGCTGTAAGGAGCCAGTCGTCTAGATAAGGAAACACCTGGAATCCCAGACTTCTCAGGTGAGCAGTTACCACTGCCAGACACTTGGTGAACACCCTGGGGGCTGTGGTGAGACCAAAGGGCAGTGCTCGGAATTGGAAATGACTGGCTCCGAGGCGGAAGCGTAAATGTCTCCTGGACTCTTGAGCTATGGGAATATGATAGTAAGTGTCCTGGAGATCTATTGAGCACATCCATGCATCTTTTTCCAGCAAAGGAAGAATAGATTGAAGAGTGACCATTCGGAATTTGGACTTCTTTACGAAACGATTCAATGAACTGAGGTCCAAAATGGGCCTGAAGTCCCCTGTCTTTTTTGGTACCAAAAATAATTTTGAGTAAGTTCCTGATCCGATCTGGTCGATGGGGACAGGCTGGATGGCTCTTTTCTAGCAGCTTTGAAACCTCTAATGCTGCCTGATCCCGCTGACTGGGTGGTACGTCCGGGATTTCCCTTAAAGAAAGGGGGGGTTTGTTGAAGGGTATGATATATCCTCCGGTAATGATGCGAAGCACCCACCGATCGCTTGTTATGGATTCCCAAGCTTGTGGGTGCGCCGCAAAGCGACCCGACTGGCTCGGAGTTGCACAGTCGGGCAACAACTCAGGAACGCTGGCTGTATGAAGAACCACAAAAGGAATCGCGGTCTCCAGAGTTACGGGGGCCTCTGCCACCTCTGGGGCGGCGTCTTCCAAAATCCCCCCCCCCCTGCCTCTGGAGGGGGAATCACTAGGTGGAGTAGAGAAAGACTTTTGGGATTTTTTAAACCACATTTTCCCTCCTCTCCCAGCCTTGGGATAAGGCCTGGAAGGAGCGGAATAACGGGCCCCAACGGCAGTCAAAGTCTTGCCCTCCTGCTCGCACCGAGTTAGTGTGTCCTTCACCTTGGGTCCAAACAAAGATGACCCATCAAAGGGGGCGTCGGCGAAGGAAGACTTGAAGGCCTCCGTAAACGAACACAAGCGTAACCAGGCTTGTCTCCTAAGGGCAACGCCTGTTCCCGCAGCTCTACTCGCTCCATCGGCCGCATATGAGATGAGCCGCATGGACAGTTAACAATAGAAAAAAGAGTATTCATCTGTGCGCCAACAGTCGAGGCCAGCGCTTCAGGTAGATTACCAACAAGGGAGTCATTTAGCTCTTTGAGAAGATCCCTTTGGAGCCTTGTAAAATGACATAAATAATTCAGCGACCGTAAGGTAAAGGCCGCTGAGGACAGGGTACGCTTCCGCACTATCCATACTCCTAGAATCTTTATTAGGAGGATGAATAGACGTCGAAGCCTCTGCCACGTCCTGCTGTGTGGCAGAAGCCACCACCAAAGCATCTACCGGTACACCCTTTGTGAGAAATTCTTTCTGGGGGGGAGCTGACAAGAATTTATTGGGCCTCGTAGGCACCGGTTCCACGGAATCAGGGTGTTCCCACACCCTTCGAGAAACCAAATCAAGGAGTTCATCGAAGGGCGGAGACACCCAGGAGGCGGAGGGCTGGGCCCCAAAGGCCTTGAGGAAGACCGACTCCTCAGCTGAAGGGGTTTTGGCTTGCCAATCACCTCTCTGTCTCAGAATCTCCAAGATATCTGAGAAGGAGATATCATCCGAAGATGATTTGGGGGACCCTTCCGCATCATCGAGGTCAGTATCCGATGTAATAGACTCATCTTGGGAGTCTACGTGCTTCCTCTTACACAATTTCTTCCGTGGGGGTTCGTCCGAAGCAGTTTCGGACGGACCGCCCGGAAGAAGGGAACCCCCGATTGGGGTATCCTCAGGCCCTGGGGCCCCGCTGCCGGGGGGCTGCAACGCAACAGAGGCACCAGTCTCCAAATCTAGGGACGGTGAGGTAGAGTCTAGTTGAACCGGCAAAGGCATGGCCAGCGTGCTCCTCATGGCCTCAAAGGCCGGACCTCCAGAATCCGAGGAAGTCACTGGTCTAGAGGCCACGATGGCACTGGGAATTCCAGCAGCCGATGCTCCGAGAGGAAGACTAGGCACCGAAGCACCTAATCCCAAAGTATTCCCCTCGGGCCCGGCTGTAGAGGTCGCAGTACCAAACCCTGAACCGGAGGACAGGGTAGGAAGCATAGTTGGAGCCAAAAAGCCTGATAGGGGTCTCTGCTCCGACCGTATGGCTCCACCTTGCTCCACCACCACCGGCTCCAACAACTCAGAGGAGGTTGGAGGAGGAATCAAGTGTGTCGGGGGGGGGATCGGCTCCGAAGCAAACTGTGCTGGAGCCGAGACCATTTTAGCAAACACTGGAGATTGGAAGAGCCTCTGTAAAACCCTATCCAGGTCCGAATCTGATAGTCTCGAGGATTTAGAGGAGGTAGACACTTGAGAAGACTTTCCTCTCGGCTCCGAGGGAGAAGGGGACCGGCTCCGAAACGGCTCCAATACTGTCGGCGCCGACTCCACCACCTCATGGACCACCATCGGCGCCGAAGAAGCCTTCTTCGGAGCCGAGGGGGAAGAGTCTGAGCTGCACACTTCCACCGGCTCCGAAGCCATTGGAGCCGATGGAGGTGATTCATCTCTCGATACTCCAACTTGCGGCTCCGAAGACAATGGAGCCGAAGTAGGAGGTATCGAGGCAGACTCTTCGACACTCGACCCCGAAGTCAGTGGAGCCGAGGAAGAAGTCGTCAACTTTTTCTTTTTAGAAGTCGGCTCCGACGGACTTGTCGGAGCCGACGATCTTTTCTTTTTGGAAGCAACAGAAGGATTCAAAGCTTCCTCAAAGGAGGGTTTAATAAGCCCTTTTAAAATGAGCTTGTTCTTACGTTCTTGAAGAACTCTAGCAGAAAAGGCATGACATACGCTACAATTCTCCTGTAGATGTTTCGGCCCCAAACAATAAACACAAATTGAATGGCTGTCTGTTATGGACATTTTATAACTGCACCGAGTGCATTTTTTAAACCCTGATTTTTGTTCTTTAGACATAGTACAGGTACTGCAACAAATAGAGATTACCACAAAAATTAAGCACTATAAAGAAGAAAAGCGCCAACTGAAAAGCGCGAGACTCACTGGCGCAAGCACCTAGAAGAAAATTACCTCAGAAGCAACTGACAAATAAGTACAACGGCCCAAAGCCCTCTAATTTAAACGGGCTTGGCCCGAAAGACAAAAAACCACAAAGGGACTTAAACAGTACAAAGGACTTTTGAACTAAATAGTACACAAGAGTAGGGCAAGGGCCCTCTAACTCAAACGGGCCTTGCCCGACTGAAAAAAGGAACAAGTACCAGACGACACTCAAGCACTTAAACTTCACAAATATTACAAAGAAGCTGTTAAAACAGCTGTTTGATTAATATATAGCAAAAAACCCCAAGGTCAAGGACCAATAAAGGTAAAAATAACCACTTAGCTCCAGCCAAGTCGAGACCACGTCCAGCTTGTAAAGCGGCAAACGAGATCTGGGGAAGCAGGTGTAGTGCATCCTGGGATAGGGTATAGCCCAGCCAATGAGAGACTTCGTGCTAGTATACAAGTTGCCGAGTCGGAGCCGATGGATTGGCTCCGAACCCATCTGTCATGAATGTAGGCGAGATAGGATCCCATTACATCATCAAGTTTGTGCAGCATGTGTTCCATCCTATTTGTGTACTGAGGAAAGAAAATGGGCAACTCAATGGATTGCTTAAGATTTGTCTCTGAACAAACTTTTGGTAAAAAGGATGGATTAGTTCTGAGTGAAACTCTGTCATTATGGAAAATCAGATAAGGAGGCTTGATGGTCAAGGCCTGCAACTTAGAAAATCCTCCGAGCAGAAGTAATGGCTATCAAAAATGCAATCTTCCATGAAAGGAATTTCAAGGGACAGAACGAGGCTGGTTCGAAAGGAGGTAATATGATTTTGGAGAGAACAAAATTTAGATTCCATGGTATGATTGGAGCTCGGATTGGTGGCCTCAAATGAATGGTACCTTTCAGAAAGGCTTTAGCGAGTTGATGTGACATGACATTGGAGCCTTGGAAGCAGAGATGAAAGTTTTAGACTGCTGCTAATTGAACTCTAATGGCAGCTGCAGCAGCTCCTTCGTTGAAAAGTTTAGCTAAAAATTCCAATATAGATGGGATCGGAGCTAGATAAGGAGCAACATCATTTTGAGATGCCCATAAAGAAAATCTCTTCCATTTGCTAAGATAAAACTTTCTGGTGGATGATTTATGAGAGGATTTTAAAATATGTTGGGCCTCAGCTGAGAGGTTGTAGATCCTGGCTATTGTGGGAATTAGAGCAGCCAAGCTGTCAGTTTAAGGGAATGAAGAGAAGGATGAAGAGCCCCCGATGAATAGGTCAACAGATCCAGAACTGGGTCCAGAATCCAGGGTTCTTCCAAGAGATGAGGCTAGAGGAAGGGAAACCAAATTTGCCGAGGCCAGTAAAGGACTATTAAGATCATAGTCCTTCCCAGAAATGTTGCTTTCTGTAATACTTTGGGAAGGGAGGAAAGGCATAAGAAAGACCCGGGGGCCAACTGTACACCAGTACATCCCATGGGACATCCCCATGGCGAGGGAATCAGGGCAAAATAGCTGCTGCATTTCAGGTTTGTTGGAGTTGCAAAGACAGAGCAGCAAGGCTGGCCCCACCGGTTACTTTAGGGACCACTCATGCGGCAGTAGAATTGCCCTGCTTAGCTTGTCTGCTATCACATTGGATTTCCCCAGGATGTGCGTTGCTATCCAAAAGTGCTGGGAAGAGATTGTCCACTGTCATACTCTCATGGCCTCTCGACACACTGGGTAAGATTTGGTTCCTCCTTATTTGTTTATGTACCAGACCACTGACATGTTGTCTGTTTGAATTGCAATTATTCCCAGAGGTAGAGAGTCTTGAAAGGGCTGCAATACTAGAAGTACCGCTCTCATCTCCAGAATGTTTATATGCAGATGAGCCTTGTTTCTTCCACGTGCCTTGGGCTGTTCTTCCCTGATAATGCTCCCCCACCCAATCAAGGAAGCGTACGTGGTCACTATGGCTGTGGGATTGGGTATAACAAATGGACGGCCCCAAGTTGCATGTCAAGATGTTAGCCACCACTGAAGGTCCTTCTTGCACGTATTCGTTATGATAATTTGGTGTGACATTGGAAGTTCCTGAAAGGACCTTTGAGACAACAGGAGGCATTGTAGAACTCGCTTATGCATTCGAGCAAGAGGAATGGCAATGATTGCTGCCACCATCGATCCTAGTAATTTGAGTACCATTGAGATTGGGGCTTTTTTCCTTGGAAGCAGGTCTAATATTTGTTTTCGTAAGAGACAAATTCTTTCTGGAGGCAGACAATGCCACTGAAACTGTGCTTAGTTCTGCTCCTATAAAGATGGTCTGTTGCGATGGCAATAAGGCAGATTTTTCTGAGTTGATGGTAATCCCCAATTGATTGCAGAGATTTAAGGTTGTGTCCCATGTCTGAACAAGTTGATGCTTGGTGGTGGCAGTGAGGAGCCAGTCGTCTAGATATGGAAACATCTGGAATCACAACCGCCTCAGGTGAGCAGTGATTACTGCCATACATTTGGTGAACACTCTGGGGGCTGTAGTAAGACCAAAGGGCACAGCGCGAAATTGATAATGGCTGGCTCCCAGCCAGAAGCGTAGATGATGATCCCTGGATGGTCTGTCCCATCTTTATGTGGTAGTACTCATCCTGAAGACCTATAGAGCACATCCAATTATCTTTCACCAGAAAGGGAATTATTGACTGAAGCGTGAATATCTGGAACTTCACCTTTTTTACCGACTTGTTTAGTCTGTTTAGGTCCGGAATAGGTCTCCAGTCCCCTGTTTTCTTTGGAACTAAAAAAAAAAAAAAAACCTTGAGTAAGGTCCGGATCTCCTCTGGTCTGCTGGGACTGGTTGGATGACTCTCTTGTCGAGCAACCTTTGGACCTCTAGACTGCTTGATCCCTGTGACTGGGTGGAACATCTGGGATTTTCTTTACTAGAGAGGGTGGTGTGGCAAAGAGAATTGAGTATCCTCTGGATATTATGCTTTGTACCCAGCTGTCTGTTATTTTTAGCCAAGCATCTAGGTAAAAAGATAGGCATCCCCAGACTGCCTCCAGAAATGAACAGTCAAGCCTCCTTTTAGGAGTGCTGATGGAGCTTGCCAAAGAACTGATATCTGTCGCCCTGGTTCGGTGGACCGCCTCTGCTGCATGGGCGACGTCTTCCATTATTACCCCCTCCTCCTCTGCCTCTAGAGAGGGTTTCACCACAAGTGTTCTGGAAAGATCCTTGAGATTTAAGGAACCATATCTTTCCACCTCCCCTCCCTTTGGGGTAAGATCTAGTCAGGGTAGAAAAATGCACTCCCATGGCAGACAAGATCTTTCAGTCTTTCACTCCTGGCAAGTGTTTTCTTTACCTTAGGTCTGAAAAGCGACAAACCGTCAAAGGGGGTGTTAATGAAGGAAGAAGTAAAGGGTTCCGCAAAGGAACACAAGTGCATCCAGGAATGCCTCCTGAGAGCAATTTCTGTACCCGCTGCTCTGCTCATACCATCAGCTGCATATGACAACAGATGCATGGAGGAGTTCACTATCGAATTATGAGTGGAGAGCTGGGAAGTTACCTGGTCCAAAACCCTTGCAGCTACTGAACCTTGCAGGGCATCTCCTAGTTCCTTCAGGAGATCCCTTTGTAATCTAGTAAAATGTGTGAGATAGCTCAGTAATCGAAGGACGAAGGCCACTGAACTAAACGTACGCTTCCCGTATCTGCCCATAATCCTGGATTCTCTATTAGGAGGATGAACAGATGAAGTCTCTGATAATTCCTTCTTTATAGCTGCTGCCACCACCATACCATCAACAGGGACTCCTTTAGTAAGGTAAGGTCTATTTTGAGGGCTAATAATAAATTTGTTATGCATCCTGGGTACAGGCTCCATGGTGTCTGGGGACTCCCATGCCCTTCGAGTGAGTAATTCAAGCAACTCATCAAAGGGTGGAGACACCCAAGAGGTGGAGGGTTGAGATCCAAAAGCCCTCAGGAGAACTGACTCTTCATCAAAAGGGTTAAGGGATTTCCAGCCACCCCTCTGAGAATTTCTAAGATATCTGCAAAGGAGATATCTTCTGAGGGGAACCATGGGGACCCTTCTGGCTCATCCAAGTCAGTATCCAAAGTGAATGACTCCTGTGAGGAGTCCAGATGCTTCCTCTTGCAGTCTCTCTTCCTAGGCACTTCTTCAGTAGGGGCTTCTGGAGAGGTCTCTGAAGAACATGGCTCACCCAATGGAGCTTCCTGAGGGTCAGGATCTCTACGCTTCAATGGAGCGTGTGATGAAGAGGCAGACACTGGTGCTTTTAGGGAGGGAGCCCCTTGAACTAATAGGAGTGGTCGTCGGGGCAGACAAAGCCCTCCTCATAGCCTCGAAGACCCCCTCTGTCCCGATGAAATGAATCCCTTGGATCTGAAGATTCAATGGAAACAGTCTGCACCGGTATGGAGGGCTCAGAGCCAGAGGTCGGGGCCAAACTCACTCGAGCCGAAGCCCCAAGAGGTCAAGACGGTCCTACTATCCTATTAAAACAAAATAAAGTTCACGGATGTCACTCGGAAAAGATTTAATTCACCACAAACAAAAATAAAATAAATTAATACACGTGTAATAGTAGTACTTAGCGCTTTCAACCTACATAACATAAGGGCATCTTCAGAGTACAAATACTAATTGGAACATACTGCATTTAAATAAAAAACCAGTAACCAAAGTCGTCTTTGATAGGTTGTACAATTAACTAACCATCAGGAATTTAAAAACATATATACCTAATTTAAGTATATATCACAGTGTTTATATATAAAACAATTTATCAACTAATGTAAACATATATATCTGATTCTCGTAACATGTATTCCCTCACTACACCTAAGGTATTCACTCAACCTGTAAAAATTGTAATAGTAATAATAATAATATTAAAATTCAATAAAACATATTTATACATATACATATATACAACCAGAGAAGGAAACAGACAAAGAGGTTTCACCATTCATATAGTACTGTAAAAATAGAATGTTAAAAATATATGTGTATAAATAAAAATATATGTGTATAAATAAAAAAGTATTACTACACAAATGTGTTTATAATAGTATAAAATAAATAGCATAAACCGAATGGCAATTTATTTGATACAACACCAAGTTGTTTAACACATCACAACACAGTATATGGGTTTTATAAACATAGACATTTTTATACCTATTTTTAGTTTTTATACAATTAATATTTATTATAATGGTTCATATTTATATTTGTGATTAATTATTTAATTATTTATATTACTTATACGCATACATTATCATTATTAATTCTGTAAGATATATGAATTAGGCTAACTGAGGACAGGTTTGTTGTAATTGCCATTCAGTTTATGCTATTTATTCTGAAGATGCCCTTATGTTATGTAGGGTGAAAGCGCTAAGTACTACTATTACACGTGTATTAATTTATTTTATTTTTGTTTGTGGTGAATTAAATCTTTTCCGAGTGACACCCGTGAGCTTTATTTTGTTTTAATACTTTGCTCAGTCACGTTGGTTTACGGGTCCTACTATCCTCCCTGGACCCCTCGGTCGGTGCTAAAGACATCAGGGCAGTCATGGGCGAAAAATCTAGAGTAGGTGTCAGACCAGAGGGGTCCACAATCATCAGTTCCGCACTCTCCGGCTCTGAAACTCCCATGCAGATCGGAGGAGGAACAGAAGATGTTGGCAGAACTAGGGTCAGCTCCAAAGCCCCCAGGGTCGGTGCTGATAAAATTTTTGCCAGCGCCGGTATCTGTAGAAGCTTCTTCACCACGCAGTCCACATCCAAATCAGACAGTCTACTTGAGGCCCGTGAAGAATGTGACAAAGCCACCGATTGTAATATAGGAGACTTTAAGGTAGGAGATACCGGTTCCAAAGTCGGGGACCGGCTCCTAACCATAATGACAGTTGGTTCTGAAGGCTGTGGAACAGATGTCGAAGCTTTACTAGAAGCTGATTTAGAAGTAGATGGACTTTTTGTCTGTTCCGAAGACTTTTTGGAGTGCTTGTCTGACTTATCCAGCGACTCCTGAAAAGAGGATTTCAGCAGACCCTTATCCATTAGTTTTCTTTCTCTCTCATGCAACACTCAAGCTAAAGGAGTGGCATACAGCACAGCTTTCCTGCAGGTGTACCTCACCCAAGCAGTAGACACATTCAGTATGTCCAGTTATGGGTATCTTTTGCCCACATCTAGGGCATTTTTTGAAGCCAGACTTGGCTTTTTCCTTCTCCTGCTGAGACATATTTTCAAAGGCCAAAAAACAACAATAGTAATCACAGCAACAATGCCCTATAAAATAAGGAGGGCTCTAACAGTAAAATTCACACAAAAAAGCTAGTAAAGCCTTGTGAAAAGAAGGCTCTAAGACATTAACCTAACAATGCAAATATTTATCTGCCCTGTATAAAAAGAAGGGCTGTAATTTAACAATAACACGCACACATGCAATACAATACTACAGATAGGAAAAGAAAAAGGCCTTAAAACACGGCCACTAACTTCTACTATATTATTATATAAGACAACTATGTGCCCCGTGAAAAGGAAGGGCTATAACCCAATACAACACACTCTCTTATAATACTGAAGATAGAGAAAAACTACGTGCCCTTTGAAAAAGAAGGGCTACAACCTAATGTAACACACACACTTATAATATGGAAAATAAAGAGAAAAAAGGCCTAAAAAAACACTGCCACTAATTTCTCAGTTATAAGTCTAGCTGAGATAGGGAGAAAAGAAGGCCTAAAAAAAAAGCCCTAATGACTATATAATCTAAATATTCTAAATGACCTAAATACAGACTACACACACTATATGACTAAATAACCACTTAAGCTATTGTAAGAAAAAATAAAGTTATTCACTGGCCAGAACTGGTGAACGTCCGATCAAGTTGCAGCAGCAAACGAGATCTGAGGGAAGACCATGGTGCATCATGGGATAGGGAGTTGGCCTCAAGCTGGTTGAAGACCTCGAGCTTTCGCAGTTGGCTGAGTCGGAGATGAGCATCGGCTCCAAACCCATCAGTAAGAATGAACGGTGAGACAGAACAACTTCACATCTACAGTTTATACCCGGTATGGAACCCTTCTGCACTCAGGTTTTACTGAGCAAAAAAAAAAGATTGTTCCACTTTTTAAAAAGTTTAGACCACACACAGAGCTCTACAGCAATTAGGTTTGACCATAAATACAACAGCATCTTTTAAGAACCAGTATATATTAAAGAGTGAATGGGATCAGCCAAATGTGCCCACTCCCAACACTTTATGCCTGGGGCAGTTGTCTCTCTCGCACCCCACCCTATCAACACTACTGCTATTCATACATGCAACTACTCATTGCTCATAAATGTATTTATATACCAGATAAATGTCCCATACTCCAACATACAGACTATTCCTGTAACAGACACCATGGATCCAGCAAAAAAATCATGGTTACTCAAAGAAATCCAATAACAGAACAGGCAATTCACAATATTCAGACTATATATCCAAACTTTGGAACTCTATCCCCCACAATGTCAAAATTCACTGATAAACTGATTTCTAAACTAAGTTTAAACACTAGCTAAAAAGGAATGGGGTCTGCTCAAGCACTGGTCCTGCTCAACCTTACTCAAATATAATTTAACTACAGCACTATACTATCTACAACTACCTGAACATACATCTTGGGTAAACTACTCCCTAACTAAAATCGGTCTCCTTTACAACTATTTGCCATACTTTCTTCCTAATTTTTTTTTGCATTTTCTACTCCCTCTCACTATTTACTTCAAAATCACAATGACTTTATTCTACAACCTCTCTATCCATATAATCTAATATTCATAACTATTTCTTAAAATTAGTTCAAAATTTTCTCTCTCTCTACTCCATAGCAATTCCTTTCTCATTCCCCATCTTTACGCCTAGTAACCCTAGTGACTATTCTCCAATATCAACCTACAAAAATCTTGTTCTCCAAACCAGTGCTGCATTCTACATCTACTGCTATAAACCAAACTAGTGTGCCTGTAGGTGTTAAATATGTTGACACATTTATACCTTTAAGTCATCAAACAAAATTGTTGTTAATATCTGAATGTCAACCAGTACTACATAAATTCTACACCATGTTCAAAGTTGGGGAATGGTATAATGGTCAAAGTGTTTACCTCACAAACAAGAGGGACGTGGTTCGATTCTCAGCAAGGAATTCTGGCTAGGCTTAAAATGGCCTACAACGGCAGCCAGCTTAATACTTACCTATGAACCTAGTGTACTTGTGTATACACTATCAATGTCAATGTCACATTCCTAATAGTACTTCTCTACACCCTATTTACCAGTATCTGTTCATATACAAATTTTGTTTACTGTCTTTAATCACATCTAATTATATACTGTAACTTAATTGTGGAGCTTTTTTCCCTGGGCCTCCACTGAAAACGTTTACTGGGAAAGTCTGACTAGCAGAACCCAAATACAAATAAATACTTAAAGATGCACAGTTAAGGCTTATATGCATAACACAAACAGAATGTTACAAATCAACATGGAAAGGGAAAATGACGAAACAAGAGGGGAGTTCAAAACACAAGGGGAAGCAGGATTTTGGATGCAGGCACTTGAGAACAGCAACAACCACACAGATTATAAAGTAACAGAAGTTATTTGGAGAATGAAGCTAACATGGAAATGGAGAACGAAGATTTTACTGAAAGGGATGACTGCAAGCAGGGGCACAGAAAATAAGCAAGAAGGGCTGAAATATAATTGAAAAAAATAGTAAAGGGCCAAGGTATTGGGAGCAAATAATGCTGGAAAATGTAACAGAGGGAATAGGCAAAGCTGCAGGTTAGAGACTGCCTACTGTACCAGGGATTGACAGCCAAGTATAGGCAAAGAGAAAGGGATAGGGAATTTAAGTGAAAAACTAGAGATGGCTGAGTTTTTAGTTGAGTGCAGAACAGATGCTGCTGTTAAAAAGGGATAACTGGTAGGGCATATAAAATATTACTGATAACTACAAGAATCAAATCAAAAGGGGTTAGAAAAGACTGGAGGAGAGAATGGAAAGTTAATATAAAAAGCAAAAGTGGGAGGACATCATTATGGTTCACAAGTATGCAACAAAGTCAAGAAGGTTTAGGGATGTTGCACAAGTGTCCACACAGGTCCTTTTATACAACATACTACAGCAACGTTTTGGTAAACAGCACTGGCAGGTGGTGTGATGGAAAAGAGAGGGCGATTGGGAACATGTGTTTTGGAAATGTATAGAGATGGAAAATTTTAAAAATTCCCTGAAGAATACTTTATCAGAACTGCTGGGGAACCAAATGATTGTAACAAAGGAATAATTAATTTGAAATGGGATATAGGATTCAAATTGCCTAGACAGAGTTTTGCCTTGCAAAACTTAATTTGACTGGCTGCCAAAAAATCAACTACTAAAACATGTAAATCAAAATCTAAATCAACCATAAGCAAGGTACTGAATACTGTAAATGAGAAAAAAAAAAAAAAAGAAATGGAGAAAGAGCAAATTACATACAGATAAATGGAATTTCTGGGAATAACGCATGCAGAAAATTTTACGAGAAGTGAAATTTAAGGGAAGGCAGGATTTGAGCAATTTATGTAATACTGGAGTAAGTGATAATTAAAAAAGAAAATGTTTGATAAAACTAATGAAAATGTGAACAATGGTTACAAAAGTATTGCAGAATGACCTAAAATCAACTAAAATAAAATCCAACAGACATAAGGACAGATCTACAGTTGTGCAAGAAACTTACACCAACAGCAGATGTTCAACTGATCACTGCTGCAGTGGGCTATATGGCTTATATCTTGCTAAGTATGTAACAGTTAGCCAGCTTCCTAAGCTATAGGGCAGCTTCCACACACCAAAACTGTCAGGCAGCTTGACCTGAGCCGACTAAAAGACAAGTTTGGGCATGAAGCCCTTCAGAGCTTTTGTACCAACAGAAAGGAGGCTGAACCCTGAAAGGACAATGTTAGGAACAACAAAAAAATAAGTGTCCACACCCTGGCATAAAAAAACACACCAAAAAACAAGGTGGGTAAAAGGGAGCAGCTACTGCTGCAGGGATCATTTTAACATTTACTATTATGATAAGTTTACTTGCACATCTGTACAATGTTCACCATTCTGATCACTGTGCAGTAGCCTTAGCTATATAGGTAGATTACCCTAACTTACTAGCTTCCGGATGTGGAAGGAGAAGAGTCCAGAAGCCCCTGGAGAATGGCCCTAGCAAGGCCTGACCTGGCCATAAAGAAGGAATCAAGCGTGTACTGCTCTGTAAAAGTATATACAGAGGACAGAGTAGCAGCTTCTACAATACTGTACAGCTGAGAGGTATCCACAAAGGGAAACCGAGAGAGATTCCACAGCAAAAACCCGAAGCTCCAGGTCAGAGGAAAAAGGTGCAGAAAAAAAAAGAGTGAGACAGTCGGATCCCAGGAATGCCTCGGATCCGAAGAAAGCCACACTGGTCCAACCACTCCAGATCTAAAGGTGTTGAATCACAGAACTGCTCAGTTCTCTCAAGGCAAACCACTACCTGTCAGATCCTAGGTCCAGGATCTGAAGAAAAAGAACAGCGGAGCAGATTGGATCTGAGAGGAGAACCCAGGATCCGAAGGAGTGTCCAGATGCCCCTGATCTAAGGAGGCTGGTCCGGAATTTAGGAATTATGTACTTACCATAACTTGGTATATGTGTTGTCCTTTCTCATTCTTCCTCACTGATGGGTTACAGATCCGACTCGGCCATATCTTCCAGACTTCAGATCCCAGTCTCGAGCTCCTCCCTCTTCCCATAATGATTTACACCACCTTAAACTCCTCACATCAAGTTTGCTGCCTATGTCTACTGAATTAGAGAGACAGGACAGATAAAGAATTATGACTGAAAACCTGGAATTCAAAGTTACAGTAAAATCCAATATCCTTCTAGAAAGGATGTAAAGCCGGGTTATGGCTGTGAGGGAAGGTGAGGAAGAATGAGAAAGGACAACACATATACCAAGTTATGGTAAGTACATAACTCCTAAATAGGATGATGTCCTTCTCATTCTCCCTCAGTGATGGGTAGAGTCCCAAGCTACATAGTTGTTGGGAGGCTCTCAAGGAAGGATATGCCAGAGCACTTTCAAGACCAAAGAAAGGTCTGTGTCTTGAGACAATGCCCAATATGTAATGCATCACAAGAATGCGAGTACACAACAAATTACTGTATGAGAGATCACCTAAAAAACTGTCCCAGGAAGGGTAATAAGATAGTCATGGATTTGACAAAATGACTATGGTGAGGAGGCAATTCAAAAGCACTTTATAAACAACTCATCAAAACACAGTCGGTAGATAATTGAGCAGGATTATATAAATAGGACCACTATTATTTTATTCACTGTGTGTGAGGTATTAAGTAGAATTTTCTACAACTATTAAGCATCTGGTTGGGTTTGTTTGTTCTGATTTCCTGTTAGGAATGTATCATATAACTTGTTTGCATTTAAAAGCATTCTCTAGAGTCTCCTTGATCCTTTATCTGTTTAAACATTTCTGCAGTTTTTTCTACCAAAGTAGTGTTGGTAGTGTAGCATTGTCCATATTCAGTCTTGTGTTTGGGGCCTAGTTGTTTGTTAGTAGAGGCTGTCTGAGCACATGTCCCAGGCCATCATAGCTTAGCCAAAGCCAGTATAGTATTTCAGTGAGAGTGAATTGTTTGTGGTCATTGGCTGACTGGGGTTGCCTGGACTATGCCTTGGAGTAAGCACCTCATTGGTTCTTTCAAGCTTTTTTTAAAGTTGTTTCAGGTTTCAACCTAGTTACTTAAGTTAACTTGTGACTGTTTCTGCCATTTCACACTGAGCTAATCGGAGGAAGGGCTCTGAGCTAACTAATCTGTGATATATAACATTAAGTATCCTGTTTTTTTTCTTATTTCTGAGTTATTTATAGCACTTTTATTTTACTCAGTGTGTGTGAGGTATGAAGTAGAATTTTCTACAATTGCTAAGCATCTAGTTGGGTTTGTTCTGATTTTTTGTTTCCCACCCTCCCTTCCTCTAGGTATCCTGTTTTTATACTTGGTGGCTTTGCAGTTGCCCGCCCCTACTGTAAATTTGATCAGGGACACTCCTCCCAGTCTAGTGTCATTACCTCATTCTACCTATTCCAGGGAGAACATTTGAGAAGACCATCCCAGTTAGCTTCTGCTCCTCCTTTCCCCTTTCCACTTCATACAAAAAAAAAAATTCTAAGCTGGTTTCCTCCCTTTCCTATAAGTTGTCTAGTCTAGATACAGATTTGCTGTAGCCAGGACTGTTTGTAAGCTTCTGAACCCCCAAGCCATTCTTTGTTGGAGGTGAGCCTTCTAACTTAATTTTGTTTCTTAGAACTAGCCAGTTTTCTAGTTTCAGTACTCAAATCTGTTTCTTTGAGCTCAGCACTTGTTCAGAACTCATTGTAAGCACTAAATAAGCTACAAATTACTACAGCATTCAACTTTCCTCACTTGTCTACAGGAAAACAGTTTTTAGTACTTAATAAGCACCTATCCAGGCATGTCTAAGGGTCAGCTCCCGGTGTTTTCTCCTGTCTACCTGATGAATCTGGGCATCTTGGGGCAATGCAGCAATTGCCTCATGTACACAGACAACCCTCTCCTCCTACCACCCAACACTACAACCTGTGAGAGATGCACTTATATAACCAAACTGGAAGCAAAGCTCTCTTCACCCAAGACTGGACTAGAAAGTCAAGAGGAGAAGGTAAACACTTGCACCACACCACACTCATCACATAGTCCCCTCAAAACCTACACCACCAAAACACACACACAGAAACACAAAATACACACCTACATTCATGTAGGCTCTCAAAAAAAAAATCTACCCAAGCAACAGGGACCTCCAAAGCAGAAACGCAAGCAACCTCCACCCCCACACAACCCAAACGACACATAGCCCACAAACTTAGTGTGCCACTCAACCACAGCCCACAAGGCATAACAACGTACCCAACACTCTAGTCATAGGTGACTCTATAGTCAGGCACACTGATGTTCCACTCACCAGGCTAAACAAAGAGAAAGTTACTGTCAGCTGCCTGTCAGGTGCCAGGATCCGCCACATAACGCATGCACTCAGGTCACTCCACAGCAAGTACAAATATGACTGTCATTGTCCATGTTGGTGTGAACGACCTGAGACGTAATTCCCTGGACTACATGAAAAGAGACATGGAGGAGCTTTCTGATCTTGTAGCCCAGGCAGGTATGACCCTAGCCCTGAGTAGCATCCTGCCAACACCCAGAATGATACCACAGTAAAAGGACAAAATGATGGACTTCAACAACTGGCTAAGCTTCTGGTGTCATTCTAAGGGGATCCAGTATCTGTTTGCCTGGGATGACATGAACGACAAATCACGATGCTTTACCAGAGATGGTCTGCACCTGTCGCCCTTGGGATTCCGGATACTGGCTAAGGCTGTTGCCACCCCTATAGTGCCTTTATTAGGCAAGATTCAAATGACAAATTCACCACCATAACAGGTACAAGCAAGCAAAATCTGAAGGTAATGCTACAAGTCTAAACCTCAAAATGCACTCACTCGAGGCACTCCTGAAAATGGAGAACATTAACATCTGTGCAGTGGCAGAGACCTGGTTCAAGGCTCCAGAGAGCACCCCTGCATTACCAGGCTATAATTCATACCACTCCTTTCGGCCACCTAACCTGGACCGAAGCACTAAAGGCGGAGGCATGTCCACATTCATTAAAGATATCCACACCTCCAGGCTAGTTGCTCAGCATAATGCATCTGTGATTATCCAAGTGCAACTAACTCTGGGGCAAGACCGCAATGCAAATTGTAGCTTGCTACAGATCGCCCACCATGCCCCAGGATTCCCACTCCATTTCTTGATGCACTGGAAAATATTAGGGTACAACCTAACACCCTAATAATGGGCGATTTCAACTACCCCACCATTAACTGGGAAAACTACTCATGTACCAACTCTTGTGCTCAACGTTTTCTGGAATTCATAAATTCCAATGCCTTGGATCAAGTTATCCACACCCCCACCAGGGGCAGCAATATTCTAAACCTGGTCATTACCAACATGGGCAACCGGTGTTGCACACCAGAGGTCAATTCCTCATTGGTCAGATACAACTTTACAAGCAAATCACCCTAGATATCCACATCCCACCCCCACCCCCCCATTAGGGAAACAATCATAAAACATTTCTCCAAAGCCAACTTCACGCTTCTTAAGACAGAAGTGACAAACTTCATGACACCCATGCTGACGGACAACAGAGACATGACTGCTGAATCCTATACAATTGTACTTTATAAGCACTTACACGAGAGCATGGATCATGCAATCCCCAACAGAACCAAGATGCTATCCTCCAAAAAATGAAGCTAATCCGGTGGTCCCCTGCTATAAACAAACTCTACAAATGAAGAAAGAAACTGTTGCAAAGAAGCGTAAAATCCCATGATTGGAGAAACTCCATGGTCAGCCTCAGTAAGAAGCTGAGATCCCTCATAAAATCCTCCAAAGCTAGTTACGAAAACAAAATCACCAATGATTCTAAAGACAACCACAAAGCATTCTATAGCTATGTCAAGAATCTCAATGGCAACACTCAGATCTGCTCTTAGTTACAGCACAATGGCCCTAAATATACAGAACCAACTGATATTGCAAATATCCTGGCAGATAGGTTCAGTGCTAACTTTACCCCTCTCTCATCCCCTAAAGGGCCCATCTCTATACCGGAAGAATGCAAAGTACCTGTAATCACGACTGCACAGGTAAAAAAAAACACTCTCCAAAGCCAAGAACACAGCATCCATGTGACCTTACAACATCCCAGGCTGCGTTCGACATGAACTACAGAATGAACTGGCACCCCACCCAAGTACCATGTTCAATCATAGCCTCACCTCAGGCTTTGTGCCCACTGAATGGCGCACAGCAACGGTTATCCCACTCCACAAAGGGAGAGCCACCACGGACCCCGGGAACTACCACCCCATTAGCCTGACGAGCCTGGTCTGCAAGGCTATGGAGCGTACCATCATAAAACTTATAAACAATGACATTAGTAATCTCCAAACTCTGGACCCTAACCCAGTTCAGGTTTGTAAAAGGCAGATCATGTCTCCTAAACCTGATAGACTTCTTTGAAGCGGTCACCAAATCCGTAGATGAGGGTAAGGGGGTTCACACAGCCTATCTAGATGTCACCAAGGCTTTCAACACCATCCCCCACTCTGGAATTATAGACACTCACTAAACTAGGCATAAATCCCTATGTCACAAGATGTGCTGCCAACTGGCTCACTGACAGAACCCACACTGTGAAAGTAGCAGACTCTAAATCCAACTTCAGACCACTGACAAGTGGAGTACCACAGGGTTCAGTCCTAGGTCCTCTCCTGTTTCGTATCTCCTTCTCTGAAGTACAGGCTAACACAGAAGGCCTTTGGCTAACAAACTTTGCAGATGACTGCAAACTAGGAGCCATAATCAAAACTCCTAATGATGTGGACATCCTACAAAAGGGCCTCACTGAGACAGATGCCTGGTGTCAAAGCCATGGCCTCAAGCTTAATGCCAAAAAGTGCACGGTCATCCCTTTTGGTAAAAACTCTGTACCCATGAGCTACCACATAGGTGGTAGTCTACTTAACACCGAAAGTGTGAGAAGAGACCTTGGGACACAGGTGGACAATAGTCGCTCCTCTGATAATCACATCGCCACAGTAGTCAGGAAATCCTTCTACGTGGTACACCATCATAAAAGGTTTCTCATCCAGGAAAAAAGAGGTAATTGTTCCCCTCTACTCATCACTCAGACCTATTATAGAGTACAATGCCCCTTTTGGCATGTACCTCACAAGACATCTACAACTGGAAAGGCCAAAGAAATACCTCACAAAGAGGATTACCGGCCTCAAACAAATGCCCTACGCAGACAGTCTCAAAAAACTCCAGCTTTACTCTGTCGCATATCGCCTACTCACAGGCGATCTCTGCCTAACATACAAAGCTATGTCAATCCCAGAGCTGCTGGACATGCTCCACGTAAAGAAATCCCAATCCCTCCGAGCTACATGCTCTAGGGACTTAAACCTTGTCACCACAATAAACAGAACATGCTGGAGGGATAGATTCCTGTCCCAGAGACTTCCCATACTCTGGAACAAACTACCTATCTATATCAAACAAAGCTCCTCATTAGCACTCAAGAAAAATCTTGATGATTGGATAGGAGATAGGAAATTCACCTTGGGGATCACTTATGTGGCTCTGCTTGACAGGGGCACAGGAAAATAATTTTCTTGGGTGGCAAAAGCCAGGGTACCATTTGGCTAGGCTTATATAGGCCCTAGGGCCAATAGCCTAGTACCTACCTATGAACCACATAGTCCAAACGGAGAAAAGAAAAAAAAAAAAGGAAATAAACAGCTGGTATTTCCTGTGCAGTCAGTCCCAGAAGAAAATTTAAGCATAATTGACGACTTAGGATGATAAAAACTAAAACAATTAGGGATTCCTACTTTCCACTATAACAAAGGAAGTTGTTGTGGAGGAGGTAGATGAAAAAGTTATTGACCTGGTAGAGGGACTTTGGGAAGATGAGGCAACAGCAACTCTCTAAAATGGATAAATAATAGAAATACAATTTGTAATCCATTCAGGTATGTGAGAGGACATGCTTGACCTAAGCAAACTGAGAAGAGCAGCTGAGAAAGGCCCAGTGTTCAAAATGGATGCCCGTATGGATAATCAGTTTATTATTTATTTAATATTTAACAGGATAGTCTAACTGGGGATAGGAACAAGTTTTCAGTGAAAGCCCGGGGAAGAAGGGTATGAATGCATGTAGATATAACATTGAACACGTAATCATGGCAGTCACCAATTTATAATAAGGCCATAAAGGGGGGGGGGGTGCGTAGCTTATTATGACAGCATAAGCAGTGAAATAGTAGAACTCCTGAACCTGCTGGCTAATGTCCTGAACAAAGGAAGTGAGTCTGCACAGTCTATAATCGGAAAATACAGAAAACATGTGGTCAAGTTGATGGCGTGGAGAATAGGATACTGGATCTCCCAAAGGGTGAGAGAGAGATACCGATTGGCTCCAGATGACAAGGCCAAAAATGAAGAATGAGGTTGACAGAGCTCTTTCACCTGCTGCCTTGCTGTAGACACGCTGAGATCCATGTTATAGGAGGATAACCATACAGAAGACCGAGGGGTCCAAGCATGAATCCACGCATCCCTCGGGAATACCCCCAGAGTTGAGCTTAGTGGGGGAAGACAGAGGTCGCAGCAAGGTTGGCCCCAATAGCTAAAAGTCAGGTTTGCAAAGGACTGCCGGAGGGACCACTCATGAGGAATCAGACTGAAACTACAGAGTCTGTTTGCCTCAGTGTTGGATTTCCCCAGGATGTGTGTTGCAATAAAAGAGCAGTCTGAAGAAATCACCCATAGCCGACCTTCAAAATCTCTCTACAAAAAGGGGAAGAATGGGTTCCTCCTTGTTGATATACGAAACCACTGACATGTTGTCAGTGTGCATATAACAGCCCCTAGAGGGAGAACAACCTGAAAGGCCCACAATGTTAGGAGAGTTCTCATCACGTTGGTATGCAACCTGGTCTCCAGGTAACAGCATGTGCTTTGGGACAGCTTTTACTTGAAACACCTGTTCGTCCAGTCCAGATAGTGTCCATGGCCACTGTGGATGTGGAAGGAAGGATGAAGAAAGATCTGCCTAGGAACAAATTATCTGACTGGGTCCAAAATATGGGCTGATAAAGAACAGAACCAGGAGGTTTTAGGGTTAATCTTGCTGGAGGGAGACAGAGGTGATAGGAGTCCTACATTTGATTTCGTAATGGAGTGGAGGAGAATTAGGAGTGTTATCTGGCCTGTGACATTCGAAAAAGAGCCTATGAATTGCAAAGTCCATACAGAGGATAGACTCAATTTTGCCAGATTTATAAAATGCCCAAGGTCTGGAGATTTGAAACTGGCAATCCCCAGCCTGCAATGGCTAACACCAGGCTGGAGCAGTAAACGGGGGGTATGCAGATAATTAAACACGTGAAATCCTTTGAGCCTCAGGTGATCAACCACCAACGCCATGTACACGGCAATGCATCCTGGGAACTGGGGTGAGTCAGAGAAGGACTCTGAATTGATAAATACTTGCTGTCAGACAAAAGCACAGATGTCTTCTGGAGTGCCTGTTTAATTTAATATAATAGCATGTGTCCAAACATGTACAGAATGCATCTAATTAGTCTTGCACAGAAGCAGCAGGGTGCAGTGAAGTGCAACCATCCAGAACATAGACTTCTGTATATACAGACAGAAATACACAAAAAAAGGGAGTAATAATGTTTGGTCATTATGATTAGCACCCCAGCATTGTTTGTTAAGTCAGTTTAGACAGTCCAGTGCCACGCAGAAGAAAACTTTCCCCGACTACCTCCATAGTTGGGTAAAGGGACAGTGCTTCAAGAGTGCAGACATGGTCCATCAGAGAAAAATTCTGAAGCTTGTTAGGTTCTGCGAGCAACTTTGCTTCTGGGGCCCAAGATCCAACACCTAAACTCCTAGAAATGCCAGCTCCTGAAAAAACAAGTATATCTAGTGGTACATTGAGGGAGTCTGAAATAGGTGAAAAGCCCAAGTGCGTCTGACTCTAAGAAGTCAGTGCATCATCTCACTTTCCAAGAGACCTAGTCATCAAGCAGGAAAAAAAGACTAGAAATGATAACTTAAAGTTATGTTGTAGTCATGAATCTAGTAAAAAAGGGGTTAGGCTCGTAATCCTAGCTGGCTAGGAAACCATACTGCTTGTGCATCTGAGCAAATTAAGACAGGGCAGAAATGGCCAGAATTCCATGATGGAAGAAAATAGCAAACAGTGAGGCTGGGTTGGATGAAATTTTGGATGTGAAGAAACTGCAGTGGCTCAACCTCCCAAATCCAAAAAAGTCCGAATTCAAGAAATATGACATTAGCTCACAGGAGTCTAAGATCCAAAGAAATGTTATTAGAAACTGCACTGCTCCAACAAATCGGATTTGAAGGAGGCCCGGATCAGAGAAGCGTCTGACACTTGCCTGTCGGATTCAAGGCTTAGGATCAAAGGAGAGAGATCATTTTTAATATAGGTACCGCAACCTACAAGGTTGACAGAATTAAGGTGAGGGTGTCGAGTCCAAGGAATTGCTGGAATCCAAAGATGCTACACTTACCAGCAAATAGTTATCTGTCAGACCTTAAGCTGAGGATGAAAGGTTCTGTCGGATCCTAGGCCAAGGCATCTTCAGGAAAAAAAAAAACTGTAGTAGATCGGGTCCAGTTGTCTTGGATCTAAAAGATATTCAAACAATCTGAAGTGCTCTATTACCAAACCTATCAAATCCGTGGGAAACTTCGGATCGGAGCTAGAATCCAGAGGACCATATGTTGGTTCCAAGTAAACTGCAGTGCTTTATTATACCCATCCAGTCAGACCCGTGGAGATTATGGATCCAAAGGGGGTCCAAGGATCTTTGGATCAGAGGCTAGGATCTGTAGCCCTGTACACTAAGTGTAGGTGTTTCTGAGCGGTCTGCCCCAAATAGATCTGAGCACTTTTGAACCGAAGGAGACAAAGTTTTACTTTACCACTTTAGATCGCAAGTCTCTGGACCCAAAAAAATGATGTCTATAGATCTAAAAACATTGAGCTGACAGTTGGATCCAAGGGCTTAGGGTCAAATGGAATTACACAGTTCTGAAGCATTTGGTGTTGTGTTCTATTTTTTTTCTCCTTTTGGAAACTGCAATGGCTCATCAATTTGGATCCAACAAAGTCCAGTCCAAGAAAAATTGGAAACTTTCCAGTCAAACTGTTAAGATAGGGAAGAGAAGATGTCCCACAGTAGCAGCAGCCAGCAGTAGGATTCAAAGACCATGGACCCATGAAGAATGACAGGGCAGTGACACATGACATCAGAAACAAAAGTCTTACAGATCCGGGGGAACTGACGATCTGAATGCCACCCTAGCAACAACAGATCTGAGGGCTGTGACCCGAGATGCTTTAAATTGCTGAATGTCTCTGACATAACAGGGGGTTTGAGTCCCCAAGAAACATCAAGGCCAACAGTGGTTCCACAGTCCTATGCGTCAACACAGGGCAATGCCAAGAAGGGAAGAAGCCAAGTTAAAGAGTAGAGTGCTGACAGAAATGAAGCTGCACCATAATTCAAAACTTTAAAAATGTGAAGGAAAGATCCAACAAGGACTGCAGTTATACCAAACTCCACCTGTAAATAAACATGCTCCAAAAGAAAAGCATATAGAAAAAAAAAAAACAATATCCTAGGCTTAACTTCACTGAAAGAGAGGCTAGCACAGTACAGCTACAGGAAGCCACAGATACATGGAGGTCAACGACTGCCAACCAAATAAGGAGTCCTTAAAGGGGGGGGGGGCTACAACTGAAATGCTACTCCTTCAGAGCCAGAGACAAGAAGGGAAGAGGGAGAAACCTGAGGAAAGACGTCAAAGTTGTATTTTGCGTAAAACACTAACTTCTACCATTTCAAAAACTCGAAAACCACTGTCATTGCTCCCGACCACACAAAACTGCAACAAAGTGAAGCTGAAAACTCAAAGGTCTATTCACCTTGCAGAGAAAGAGGAACGACTACTACACAGTTCCAAAAAAAAGGAAGGGGGAGAGACATTAACCCCGATAAAGCAACAGTTGAACTGTACACAGTTAGCTGTCAGAAGCATGCAAGGGAGATGCACAACATTACAGAACATACACACAAGACCAGAAAAATGCCTTACAACAACCTATCCAAAACATAACAGTGCAGTCGACAGAAATATTAAATAATGGCTGTGAAATACAGAAGTCATAAGCAACAGTGGAAATAAAGATGCAGGCACTTCTGAGGAAATGAGACTCAAAGTGGCGGGAGGCAGGAAAGCTTAAGCAAGCAGGAAAGGAGAGAGAAAGTTTACCAAAGAGGAAAACCTTTACCAGCACTAAGAAAGATCAGAGGGAGGAAGGGACCATCACTGAAGCACTACTCATCTAAGAAGATACAAGAAAAATAAAGTCCTTACAGCTCGAGACTGCAGAAACTTCAGTCTTACCAGTCAGGCAGTAAACGAGATCTGAGGAGTTAGAAGTGGTGTGATGCATTATGGGAAGAGGGAGGAGCGGTGATCTAAAGTCTGGAAGATGCAGCAGAGTCAGATCTGAGGATCAGATCCATAACCCATCAGTGAGGAAGAATGATGAGATCAACTTCATATCCCATGTTTTAAGAGTAAAGCTCCAGTCAGTCGGATCCGGCTGGCTCAGCATCGGATACAGATTAACAGACAAGCGGGGGAAAAAAATCACAGAGACCAAACCTGCCAGACCAGAGGAGAGCTTATGATCCGGAGGAAGCCCTTGGAACTTCAGATCTGAGGAACTGGATCAGAAATCCTCATTTAGCTGTTTCATATTCGGTCTTGCTTTTTTTTGGGGGGGGGGTGAGCCCCAAACATACCTCTCAGCCTTTTAAGAGCAAGAAATCTTAACTAATCCATGACTAATGGAGGGACAAAGCCCAAAAATGGGGACACTTTAAAAGTTGCTCTTACAAACTTATAAAGGTCGCTAGAACAGGTTTTACCATTAGCATGGATTTTCTGAAGGGTATAAAGTCTGAAACTCAATGTGTCTTATTTTTGACTTCAACCTCAATGATTTGGCAGAAAAAAACAATTTTATGAGAAACTGACCAAAAATGAGTCAAATTCTGTACAGTTGAGAGGTATGGCCCCAAAAGAAACCAAAAACAAGCCCCAGAAAGGCATGACATGCTCTGCTTCAAACTCCTCCACAGTACAGCAAACCAGATCACATGAAATAAAACAGAGAAGTCTCATTCTCATCAACTGATTTGTTACGAAGTAAGCCACATGCATTTACTCAGGGCCACACAAAAGATTAGCTGTTCTTACCCTTCATGACTGCAACACTGCCCATTAATATTCAATTCTCAACTTCCAAATCAACACAATTCCCCCTAAACCAGAGTTTCCAACAAAATGTCTTAACTCAGCCAAACAAGAAAAAAATACATAAATAAATAAAACACTGAACCTTTGAAATAAGCAGAATACTATCTTGTTACTGTGACTGAATGAATATAAGAAAGGTAAACTTAACTATAGCAAAAAGAATACCCAAGCAAAGACGTAAACCCAATATTGCCTGCCACCAGCAGCAGCCACTAAGGGAGGGAGAAATCATTAAGAAAGACAGCACAATTTGAAACAAAACCACAAACTTTAGATAAATTTCCTTACAAATCGAAATGGAATCCTATGTCCTACCATGAGAGTGGCAAATGAGATCTGGGGAGTTAAGGATGGTGCAGTGCATTACGGGAGGAGGGAGGAGCTCAAGACAGGGATCCAAAGTCAAAGTGCAGCCAAGTCGGACTAGAGGATCAGATCTGTAACCCACCAGTGAGGAAGAATGAAAAGGACAACATCAGATTTAAGAAACATTTGAAGTCCGGATGAACAGGGATGTGGTAAACATCTTTTAAATCTTATGTTACCAGGTAACTTAAAAGGAAAAAGAGGTGTGAAGTGACATTTTAAATTTGGGTACTATCACTAACAGATTTAGGAAAGAAAGTTCTAGAATTGGTCTCCAAGCATTTTCTTTCTTTGGTACTAAGAGCATTATTCCCCCCCTACGAAGCTGGAACTGGTCGTCACTCCTTGGGACAGCATGTGATGAAGAAAGTACAGTTGTGTACGCTTACCATAAATGTAGATGTTAGAGTGTATTCACTGTTGCAGTCATTACATTAGGGTAATCCTGCTGGCAGGTTGCCCACAGTCGGCCTGAATTCCAAAGTCCTGGATCCTGCATGGGCTGCTGTCAGGTCGTCAGGGGTATAAAAGATGCGGCCGACGCCATTTTCTTTAGTTTTTCTTGCCCCAGATATCAGGTGTCCCCTAAAAGGCTAGCCAAAATTTATATATATTATATTATATATATATATATATATATATATATATATATATATATATAAATACATGCACCAATATAAACTTTACCTTCATCTACAAGCAAATACACCACATGGGTACCATCAGAAGAAAGGAGGATGGCGGTGGGTAACTTGGACTGCAACAGTGAATACACTCAAACATCTACATTTATGGTAAGTGTACACAACTGTACTATGTTCTTCGTGTTTCACTGTTGCAGTCATTACATTTGGGTAGAGTCCCAAAGTTATGGATGGGAGGCTGGAGCTAAACAGTATTAGGAGCGGCTATGACGCCATGCAGAACTGCAGTGGCAAAGCCTGCCCTGGATTTAGAGTAGAGCGGCAGATGACAGTGCTTTGTAAAGGTGTGCACTGAACTCCAAGTAGCAGCCTCTAAATTGTCCTTGGTTGGTACTCCCCTGAGAAAGACTGCTGAAGTAGCTGCAGCTCTGGTTGAATGTGGCCTAATGCCCTTAGTCACTCGCTTGTCATGGTGTAAGTAGCAGAAACGAATGCAGTGGCCTATCCACTTTGAAATAGTCTGCTTTGAGATAGCCTTTCCTTGTGATCCTGCAGCATATGCCACTAGTAATTGCTCTTTCTGAAAACTTTGGTTCTGTCCAAGTAGAATCTAAGCTGTCTGTGTACGTCCAAAGAATCCAGAATTCTCTAACCCTTGTTCTGTGGATTTGTATAAAAAGTTGGCATATGAATAGTTTGGTGAAGAGCCACATTGGACACCACCTTAGGCATAAATGTTGGGTTTTTCCTCAGAGATACCCTGTCTCGATGAAAAATGATAAACGGTTCCACAGCCATGAGTGCCTGTCGCTCTGAAACTCGTCTTGCAGAAGTGATTGCTAGGAGCAGAGTTGTTTTCCAAGATAAAAACTGTATATCAGCAGTAGCAGCTGGCTCAAAAGGAGGCAGGGTGAGATTTTCAAGACATAGTTGAGGTCCCTTGCAGGCATTGGTGATCTCCTTGGAGGCCTTAAATTTTTGGCTCCTCTGAGGTACTGTTTTAATAAGGGATGAGAAAAGATTGGTGGCTCTGTATTGTAATGAGCCGAAATGGCAGAGGCATGGATTTTAATAGATGAAAAAGATAGGCCTTTGTCCAGCATCTCAGTTAAGTATTGCAAAATCTGAGGAATATTTGGCACAGCTGTATCAGTTCCTTGTGCCTGGTTCCAAGCATAGAATCTTTCATTTTTCAGCATAAGATTTTCTAGTACTAGGCCCTCTGGCCTCGAAAATGACATCCATCACAGCTTTAATGAGAGGAGTGCTTTGTATAACTACATTATCCGCCATGCTGCCAGGTTTAAAGTCCTGAGTTAACTGTGCAGGATCTGATTGTTTTGCTGGGACAGTAGATGAGGTATTTGAGGTAAGGTCCAAGCTGGGCATTGAGACAAGTTCTTTAGGGTTGGAAACCAATACTGGCGGGGCCAGTTTGGGGCAATCAGTATCATTTTTGGCTTCTCCTGTCTGACCTTTAGGAGTACCTTGGGGAGGAGAGGCAGTGAGGGAAAGGCTTATACCGATTAGTTTTTCCAGCTGAAAAATTGGGCGTCCACTTTCCATGCTTGTCTGTGATAGGTCCTTGTGCAGAATCTTTTTAGTTGGTAGTTGTGAGGGGAGGCAAACAGATCTATGTCCGGGCATCCCCATTTCCTTGTTAACATGCTGAAGACTAGTGGATCCAGCTGCCACTCGTGGGGATCCATGAGGTTTCTGCTTAGTTCGTCTGCCAGAGTATTTTTCCTTCCTGGCAGGAATTGCGCCTGCAGATGTACTTGGTAAGGCAATGCTGTGTCCCACAAAGTCATGGCTAGTCTTCAAAGGGGGTAAGAATGTGTGCCACCCCTGCTTGTTTATATACCACATGACCGTGGTGTTGTCTGTCTTTATCAGTAGTTGTCCAGGATGAAGTAGGTCCTTGAAGGCTGTCAGGGCATTCTGAACAGCTAGCATCTCTTTTTGATTGATATGAAGATGCATTTGGGTTGAAGGCCATGTGCCATGAATGCATCTTCCTGCCATGTGGGCCCCCCAGGCATAATCTGATGCATCCATTGTTAGTGTCTGCCTGGCTGGGGGTAATGTGAATGGCTGTCCCTTGGTTATGGTGACAAGCCTTTGCCCACCATCGAAACTCCTGTTGAAGGCAGGGGATGAGAGTAATCATTGTTTCCAGGCTGTGGCAATGTTGAGTCCAAACACTTTTTAGGTACCACTGAAGTTTCCTCATATGCAGTCTTGCATATGGAATTAGTAGGATGCAGGATGCCATGAAGCCCAAAGCCTGCAGAATTTTTCTTGCAGATAACTGGGCCTTTGTTGCCAACATTTTGAAATAGGTAGTCAGTTGCCTTTGTTTGTCTGGTGTGAGATGAGCCATCTGGGCAGTTGTATTTAAGCTTGCACCCAGGAATATGATCTCTTGAGAGGGTACTAGTTTTGATTCCTTTTCGGTGACTGTGTACCCTAGGCATGTTAGAAGTCTTTTCACAAACACCAGATACTGTAGAAGAATGTCCTTGTTCTCTGCTTGAATTAGACAGTCATCCAAGTAGGGATATATTTGTATTCCTCTTTGTCTGCAGAATGCAATTACTGGTGCCAGGTACTTTTTAAAGACCCTGGGTGCAGTAGATAAGCCAAAGGGCAGTGCAGAGAATTGGTAATGCATTCAGCTAGCCCTGAATCGGAGGTATCTTCTGCATAACTGTCTGATTGGGACATGCAAGTATGCCTCTTAGGTCTAGAGTCACCAGCCAAGCGTTCTTGCCCAGCATGGGCAGAAACTGCTGCAAAGTCATCATCTTGAATTTTGGTATATCCAGGAATGTGTTCAGAATAGATTGGTCCAGTATTGGTCTCCAGGCCTTGTCCTTTCTGGGTACCAAAAACAGTTGAGTAAAATCCTTGTCCCTGCTCTTGCTCTGGTACTAGATGAATGGCCCCCATGTCCATGAGGGATGAGACTTGTTTTTGTGCCTCTGCCCATTGATTTTTTGGCAGATCTGGCCAGCCGTTTGCCTTTAGCAGGGTATGGAAATGGAACTTGTACCCTTGTGACACGAAATTTAGAACCCACTTGTCCTGGGTTATAATGTGCCAATTTTGAGAAAAAAAGTGCAAATTTTCCCCCTAAGGGTGCCGCTAGGAGATAAGTGCTTGGTGCAGGCAGGGGGAAGTCATTGGGACTGTTTCCTGTATGGCTGTGATTTGTCT
Organism: Protopterus annectens; assembly: GCF_019279795.1. NCBI lineage: Eukaryota > Metazoa > Chordata > Ceratodontiformes > Protopteridae > Protopterus > Protopterus annectens. The sequence continues at coordinate 563,164,357 of NC_056729.1, forward strand.
TCTCCAACTTTGGAGGTAGAAGCGCCCCATTGCTTTGACCCGTAGGAACCTTGCGCCTGGGATCTGCCTCTAGGGCGTCTGCCCCTTTGAGGTCTGTCTGACAGGAAAGGACCAATTCTTTGTAGGCCAGTGTCTACTAAAACTAGGTGGCTGTACTTGTAAAAAATCTTTAACAGTTTGCATAGATTTAGCTTTGTCCTCCATTTTCTTTAACACCTCCTCTGCATTAACACCAAACAAGGTATCATGCTGTAAAGGTGCATCTAATAATTTAACTTTGACATGATCAGGCAGATTTTGTTCCTTTAACCAAGCATGCCTCCTAATTACAGAACCCGTAACTGCGGCCCTGCAGGAGGCCTCCAAAGAATCAAAACCACATTGCAAAGTATGTTTTCCAACTTGTTCTGCTGCATACAATAAATCCTGCATTTCCTTGTTTTCTGCACATTCAGAATTTAATAACATTTTCTGTTTAAGCAATGCCATGACATGTTGTATATTTGAGCATATGAAACTGACAGTTTAAGGCCCTTATATAGCCAAGGCAGCAGATGTGTAAACCTTTTTTCCCCATCTATCCAGTGCCCTAGAATCTCTGTCAGAGGGGGTAGGGTTTTAGCAGTGGAAGCCTTAACTCCTTTGGGACCCTGTAAAATAGTTTCTGGGTCTGCAGCAGGGTTTTTAAAAAGGAATTTATGAGAGTCAGGATCCCTGTAATATCTGTCAGGCTTAACAGGAGCTGGAGGTAAGGAGTCAGGGGAAAGACTAAACTCCGAAAATAAGAAGTTATGTACCTACCATAACGTTCCATGTTAGTTGTCTTCTCTCGCCTTCTTTCTTGCTTGATGGGTTCGGAGCCGATCCCTCGGCTCCGACTCGGCACTTGCTAAGCTCGAGAGTCACTTTTACCAGCTCGAGGCAGCCCCATATCCCATGATGCAAGGCGGTAAGTACCCAGATCTCGTTTGCTGACAAAGGGCAATAGCACCAAGCATAAAATACTTCCCAAAGGAAGAAAGAAAACTTACAGATGGAAGAAGGACCAGTTCTGAATGGTCTTCAGCATAACAGTTTCTTATACAAGGTCTGTCCAGGCCAGGGGGAAGGAGGGAGGTCAAGAAAGAAGGCGAGAAGACAACTAACATGGAACGTTATGGTAGGTACATAACTTCTTAATGTTAAGTTGTCAATCTCGCCTTCATTCTTGCTTGATGGGACAGCGTCCCTAGCACCTCTATCCTGGGTGGCTCAATGGAACAAACTCTTGAGGACTGTAGAGCCAAAACTGGCTCTGTCCCTGGAGGCCAAGTCCAATTTGTAATGGGAAACAAAAGTGTGAGGAGTAGCCCAAGTGGCCGCTGCACAAATAGTGTCCAAAGGAAGTCTAGCTTGAAAAGCTGTAGAAGTAGCTAAGCTCCTAGTTGAATGTGCTTTAGGTTTTGAGCACAGCTGTTTTCCCTGAGTATAAATTTCAGAGATGACCGAAGAAAGCCATCTGGACAAGGTCACTTTTGAAACAGGAAGGCCTTTTTATTATCCGCATAGGAAACAAAAAGTTGATCAGATTTTCTAAATTTTTTGTTCTGTCCAAATAATATCTAAGTTGACGGTGGACATCAAGATAATGTAGCTTTTGTTCAGCTCTATCTGAATAGTTAGGAAAAATACAGGAGATCAATGGATTGATTCAGATTGTTCTTTGAAGCGACCTTAGGTAAAAGGTTGGATTAGTTCTCAAAGATACTCTGTCTTTGTGAAAAACCAAATAGGGGTCGAACCGAAGAGCATGAAGTTCAGACACCCTCCTGGCAGATGTAATAGCCACTAGGAATAAAGTTTTCCAAGAAAGATATTTCAGGGAACAAGAAACAGCTGGCTCGAAGGGGCGAAGAATCAAGGATGTCAGCACTAAATTTAGATCCCACTGAGGAGGAGGATTCCTGATTGGAGGCTTTAGTAGGAAAATTCCTTTCAAGAAGGCCCTGCAGAGCCTATGGGACATAATATTATGATCTGCTATCCCGACATGAAATTGGAAATAGCAGCCAATTGAACTCTGACTGTGGAAGAAGAGGAGCCTGCATGAAAAATCTCTGCTAAGAAGTCCAGGACTGCCTGAACAGGGGCAGTAAAAGGATCAATATTTTGGGCCTTAGCCCAATAAGAGAAACGTTCCATTTGCTTGTATAAATCCTCCTGGTAGAGGATTTTAGCGAAGCTACTATGATGTCTCTAACTGGGTTAGAGATCAAAGGAAGCCTGGCTAAGGAAGGAAGTGGAGCAACCATGCTGTGAGGTTGAGAGAAGGGATTGACCGGTGCAGCTGACCCGATTGGTGAATCAGAAGATCTGGCACTGGGTCCAGATGCCACGGCTGCACCAAAAGGTGATGATGGAGGAACGGGAACCAAACTTGTCGAGGCCAGTAAGGGGCAATGAGAATCAAATTGGCTCTCAAAGCGGTAGCTTTCTGGATCACCTGAGGGATCAGAGGAAATGGAGGAAGGCATAAAGAAGTCCCTGGGGCCAATCCTGGGTCAGAGCGTCTCTGGGGGATGGCCTGATAGAGGAAGAGGCTGAAGAAGTCTGGACATTTGCTGTTTTGGGGAGTAGCAAAAGATCGCAACATGGACCCCATTCCAGAAAAATCTCTTCCGCTATAGATTGCTTGAGAGACCACTCGTGAGGCATGAGGATAGCTCTGCTCAATCTGTCCGCTATAATGTTGGTTTTCCCAGGGATATGCGTTGCTACCAGAAACCGATGAGAGGAGATCGCCCATTGCCATAGTCTGAGCGCTTCTCGACACAAGGGGTAGGACTTGGTTCCGCCCTGTTTGTTGATATACCAAACTACAGACATGTTGTCTGTGTGGACTGCAATTGTCCCTACGGGAAGAAAGTCGTTGAGGGCTTGCAACGTTAAAAGCACTGCTCTCATCTCCAGGACATTTATGTGCAGATGGTACTCGAGCGGTTGCCACGTCCCATGAACCATCCTGCCCTGATAATGACCCCCACCCGATCAGGGAGGCATCCGTGGTGACAGTGGCTATCGGGATGGGGGTACAAAGTACCTGCCTTGGTGAACCTGAGACGATGTGATCCACCAAGCAAGATGCTCTTTGCATGTCTGTGTCACCAGAATCTGGTGACGCATTGGAAGTTGCTGGTATGACCACTGTGTGAACAGCATCCACTGAAGAATGCATGTAGAATCGAGCCAGGGGAAGAAGAGTAATGGCCGCAGCCATGAGACCTAATACCTTTAGAACCATTCTGGCCTGTATTTTCTTGCTGGCCAGAATGATCCTGACATGAGTCTGAATGTCTGAAACTCTTTGTTCTGTAAGGGTAGCTGACATCCGAACAGTGTTTAAGTTTGCACCTATGAAGGTAATAGACTGGCAGGGCGATAAGGATGACTTTTGAAGTTGATTGAGATGCCCAAATGAGAACAAAGGTCTATTGTGTAATCCCTGGCTTGTATAAGCTGATGCCTGGTGGTGGCTGACAGGAGCCAGTCGTCGAGATACGGAAACACCTGGAATCCTTGACGTCTCAGGTGAGCCGTGACCACTGCCATGCATTTGGTGAACACTCTGGGGGCTGTAGTGAGACCAAAGGGCAGGGCTCTGAACTGGAAATGACTGAACCCCAGCCGAAAGCGGAGAAATCTCCTGGAGCGACTGTGAATGTTGATGTGATAGTGCATCCTGAAGATCTATTGAGCACATCCAGTTGTCCTTCTGTAAGAAGGGCAGAATTGACTGAAGAGTGACCATTCGAATCTTGTCTTCCTGACAGACTTGTTGAGTCTGCTGAGATCCAATATTGGTCTCCAGTCTCCCGTCTTTTGGGGACCAAAAGAACCTTGAGTAGATTCCGGCTCTGAATGGTCTATTGTAACTGGCTGAATGGCTCTTTTTGCAGTAGTTTTGAGATTTCTGACTCTGCAATCTCCCTTAGACCGGGTGGTACATCTGGAAGGGAACTTGAGGGGAAGGGACTTTCCTCGAAAGGAATTATGTAACCCTTGGATATGATCGACTGTACCCATCTGTCTTGAGTGAGGGAATGCCAGGCTTCTGGGTACAGTGATAATCTTCCCCCGACTGCCTCCAAGGAGGGACAGCCGGGCAACACCTCAGGGATGCTGAAAGGGCTTATCAGAGAGAGGCTCCCTGTTTCCTGGTTCTTCGGACCCCTCTGCCTCTAGGCGGCGTCTGTTGTTGTTACCCCTCTGCCTCTAGGGGTAAACTGACCACGTGAATCCGGCGTGACTCCTTGGGATTTACGGAACCACATTTTCCCACCTTTCTGTCCTTTGGGATAAGGTCTAGAAGGGGTGGAAAAACGGACTCCAACAGCAGAAAGAGTCTTGCCGTCCTGTTCGCACCTGGTCAAGGTTTCCTTCACCTGAGGGCCAAACAAAGCTGACCCATCAAAGGGAGAATTTGTGAAGGACGCCTTAAAGGGATCCGCAAAATCACATAGCCGCATCCAGGCTTGGCGTCTAAGAGCCACACCTGTACCTGCGGCTCTACTCGCTCCATCCGCAGCATAAGATATTAGCCGCATGGAGGAGTTTGCAATGGAATTGAGGGTTCCTAGCTGCGAAGCAATTTTTCTTGAGCCCCTGCAGCTGTAGGATCCTGAACTACTTCACCCAGCTCCTTAAGGATATCCCTCTGGAGTCTGGTGAAGTGACATAGGTAATTCAGCGAGCATAGCAAAGGTCGCTGAGGAAAACATCCGCTTACGTACCTATCCATGGTCCTAGAGTCCTTATTAGGAGGATGGACGGCACGGAAGGATCTGCAAGTTCCTTTTGGTGGCCGCAGCCACCACCATGGCATCAGCGGGGACACCCTTAGTAAGGAATTGTTTGTCACAGGGCAGTGATAAATTTTGAAGGCCTCCTAGGGACTGGCTCTACAGAGTCAGGAGCTGCCCACGCCTTCGTGCAATAACCTGCATAAGGGGTCGAAGGCGGAGACACCCAGGAGGTGGAGGGCCGAGATCCAAACGCCTCTAGGTATACTGACTCATCCTCAGAGGGATTGTTGGTGGGCCAGTTTCCCTCTGTTTCAGAAGTTCTAGGATGTCTGAGAAGGAGACATCCTCAGAGAGGATCTAGGGGATCCCTCTGACTCATCAAAGTCAGTATCCAGTGACAGACTCGGGGAGTCTACATGCTTCCTCTTACAAGTCCTCTTCCTAGGAGGATCTCCCGAAACATCAGGAGAATCCTCGGAAGAGGGGAAATTCCCATTGGGGAAACCTGAGGCGGAGGATCTCTGGGTCCTGTAGCAAGAGAAGTGGCAGAGATGTCAACAGGTACTATAGAGGGAGGAGCTACGGGAACAGACTGCTGACTGATACCAGTGGCCAGTACACTCTTCATCACCTCGAATGCTCCCGTCCCAGGCAGGTCCGAGAGAACCCGCTCCAAGAGCTAGGAACTCCAGGGACCACCGAAAGGGAAGTCTCCGAGGCAGATGTCGGAGCAGAGCTCACCAAGGCCGAGGCTCCAAGGGGAAGAGCGGGCTCGGACAAGGGTCCAATGCCACTCACCCCCTCGGAGGAGACCATGGAAGCCCGACCACGAATCCCTCTAAGGAAGGTCTCAAGAGGAGATAAGAGTAGAGGCTGAAGGAACAGAAGGGGTATCCGTCCTCCAGCCGTAGCAGTAACCATTCGAAGACTCCAACTCCAAGCTCTGGGGTAGAGTTGAAGGAGGAACTGTAACGGGGTGTGGACCAACAGTCGTCTGTTGAGACGGACTGTGTAACATTTGGGCCAGTACCTGTGACTTAAGTAATCTACTGACCACTCTCTCTAGGTCATGATCTGACAACCTGGATGACCTTGAAGATCGGCTCCGATGGCTCCGTTCCGATAGAAGAGGTGAAGCCGGGCCGAAGTATCGGCTCCAAGGAAGGAGACCTCGACCTCTTCCTGGAATGAGCCATCGGAGCCGATACCATAGATCCTGTCGGAGCCGACAGGGCGCCTCGATGTATCGGCTCCAGCCGGGCCGATACAGCCACCAGTAACGGTGTCGGAGCCGATCGGGCCGACACCGATGCCTGTGCCACATGGGTGTCGGAACCGATCGGAGCCGACACGAAGTGGTCGATACAGATTCGGCACCGATAGCCATCGGTGCCGAAGGCTGTTAAGCCAGAATCGGCTCCAGCGGGCGATCTCGACTGGAGCGAGTCGGGCCGAGGCCACAGGCTTAGACACAGAAGCCTGGGCCTTGGAAGATTTAACTGATTTTGTGAGCAGACTTAGCCGGAGAGCCCTCCGGCTTAAGAAGGCCCCTAAGAATCAGTTTATTACGCCTTTCCTGCAGGACTCTCTGGCTGAAGGAATGACAAATAGCACAGGAGTCCTGCAGGTGAAGAGGCCCCAGGCAATACAGGCAAGAAGTGTGACCGTCTGTCAGAGACATCTTCTGACAGCACGAGTCACACTTCTTAAAACCTGAGACTCTCCTTTGACATGGTGCTTAAACACACACACACCAGTCAAAAAACTTAAATTAAAGAAAATACCAAAAGGTATTCCTAAAATAAACACACACACACCCTAACAGGGAGGGGATGGGATGGGTAAAGTTTGACTAAAAAATATTAAGGAGACAGGGATTTCTGTCAGGAAAACTAAATAATTAACTTATAACTAAAAATAATAAGTTTTTTAACAAAAGGGGCTTGAATATTAGTAAATTGAATCACTTACCAGGAGCTGGTAAAAGGAGGACCTCATAAGCGAAGCGGCAAACGAGATCTGGGTACTTACCGCCTTGCATCATGGGATATGGGGCTGCCTCGAGCTGGTAAAAGTGACTCTCGAGCTTAGCAAGTGCCGAGTCGGAGCCGAGGGATCGGCTCCGAACCCATCAAGCAAGAATGAAGGCGAGATTGACAACTTAACATCACATCATCTACAATATCTAACACAGGTGGAATGGCTAGTGGCCTGTGTTGAGGTCGTAAAAGGAAATCCCTGAGCCTCTTTTTAGATTCTGAAAAATCTTGGCTCTCCCAGTGGAAATGCTCCCTTATGGTATGCAAGGTTTCCCCAAAAGAATAGTCCTCTGGAGGAGAAGCTGAAGGTATAGATTCTTCAGCATCAGAATCCTCATAGGGGGGGAAGAGAATATTCCTGAT